>NC_071618.1:33377359-33582359 GCF_014839835.1 Dryobates pubescens | reverse complement strand
GTAAAATTGCAAGAACTTTTTTTTAATATGAATAGCTTAAATTATATTTTTAAAGTATATAAATGTGAGGAATTAAGGTTTAGTTTATTGGACTAGAGAATAAGCCAACATGGATTCACCAGGGATAAGTCATACTTGGCAAACCTGATTGCTTTGTATGACAAAGTGACACACTGGGTTGATGCAGGGCAAGCGGTGAACATTATCTATCTGGATTTCTCCAAGGAGAGATGGTACATGGTCTCCCACAGCCTCCTCCTTGAGAAACTGACATGCTATGACCTAGACAAGTGGTCTGTGTGGTGGGTGGGAAACTGGCTGACAGGCCATACCCAGAGGGTGGTAATAAATATCTCTTTCTCAGACTGGTGACCTGTCACTAGTGGAATCCCCCAGGGATTAATATTTGATTCAGCATTGTTTAATATCTTCATTAATGATTTAGATATTGGAATTAAGAGCACCTTGATGAAGTTTGCTGACAATACAAAAATAACTAGGGAAGACAACACCCCAGAAGGGAGAACCACCCTCTAGGAAGATCTTAACAGGCTAGTTGAGTGGGCAAGAAGGAACTGAAGTTTAATGAGGCCAAGGGTAGGGTCTTGTACCTGGGAGCATATGACCCAGGAACGCAATTCAGATTGACTTGAAAGTAGCACTGTGAAGAGGGTCCTGATGGACAAAAGACTCAACATGAGTGAACAGTGTGCTGCAGCAGCAAAGCAAACCAGCGGGATACTGAGTTGCATTAATAAGGGCATCCCAAGCCGGGGTAAAGATGTCATCCTTCCACTCTAATCAGTTCCACTCGGGCCACACATTTATTACGCTGTACAGTTTTGGTCCTCACCATACAAGCAGGATGCAGACAGGTTGGAAAGCATCCAGAGAAGGACCACAAGAATGATCAGAGGACTGGAAGACCTGTCATTTGAAGGAAGGTTGAGAGAACTGGATTTGTTTAGCTTTGAGAAGGCTTAGGGGACACCTCATAATCATGTATGAGTATATGAAGGGCAGATATCATGAGGAGGAAGACTTCCTTTTTGCAAAGAGTCAAATGGTAAAGACAAGGGGTAATGGGTACAAGTTGCTATGGGGGAGATTTGGACTGGATGCCAGGAAAAAAAAGTAATTTCACCATTGAAACTATTGACATTGGAATAAACTCCCAAGGGAGGTGGTGGATTCACCTACATTAGAATTTTGAGACCCAGTTTGACAAGGTACTGGGCCACCTCATTTGAACTATATTCTTACCCTGAAAGGTTGGACTAGAGGATCCTTGAGGTCCCTTCCAACCTGATGTTCTGTGAATCTATGAATCTATGTGATATTACTGACCTTTTCCTTATTTTGGTAAATTGATAATGACAATGAAAACTGTCTCAGGAGAATGAATTAAGCATCACCATGTTTTTTGAGATGTCATTTCAGTGATCCTATAATCTCAAGTGGAATTAAATCTGCTGCATTAGAATGGACATATTAAGATGAATAGTCCTGGGTGAACCTAGCAAAGGGAGGTAGTAGAAGAAATACAAAGGAGGGGATAAAATACTCCAGAGGCATCAGGGAGTCACAGTGTTGTCATATCAACAGGGATTCTTCAGTAAGAGAATTGCTATAAAGATTGCCAGAAACATCATAGCTGATTACAATCACTGCAGTTTAAGCTTGAACTTCTATTTTTCTGTAGAGATCAGGTGAAAGTACTGGATATTTGTTGAACAATTCCAAAGATGTAAGTTTACAGGCCTTCTACATTTCTCCTTTTGACCTGCCTCACCAGAATACAAAATGTTGTATCCGTCAGTATGAGATCCTAAATAAAAGTAATGTTGAAATCCCTACTAGATGAAATAAAAGGGTATCTCCTCCATTCATTGAAATAAAAAAAACAAAAAAAAACAAAACCCAAAACCAAACAAACAAACCCCCCACCAAACAAACAAACAAAAAAAATCATATTTAGTCCAACTGAAATATATTTAAAGATTTCTGTTACTGTACAGAATAACTCAGGCAGTAGCTACTCAAGGACACCATGGGAGTATCTTGAAACTAACCTTTTTCCTTTCTGAAACTTCACAAACTTTTAGTTAATGTTATGTAATTTGATTAATAATTCATCTACATCTGACTTTCTTGATAGACCTTCTATGACTTTCCCTGACAGCTTTGCTTGCATATAATATGTATTTATATAATCTTTCTTTTTTTCATTCCATTTTCCAAGTCTATATTGTTCCTATACACACTGGGAAAAAAATCCTTCTAACAAATAGTATTCACCATTTTTCACTTTTCTCTTCATTGTTTAATGTGATGGACTGAGAAGACATAATTGCTATATTAGAATACATAGAATACATAGAATACATAGAATAAACCAGGTTGGAAGAGACCTTCAAGATCATTGCATCCAACCCATCAACCAATCCAACCCACCTAAACAACTAAACCATGGCACCAAGCACCCCACCAAGTCTTCTCCTGAAAACCTCCAATGACGGCGACTCCACCACCTCCCCCGGCAGCCCATTCCAACATTAACAACATCCTTTAACTATACTGTAGTTCAAACATAGGCCTTCCTAATTAAGCTAGACAATTTAGATTGAGGCAATAGAGTATTCTTGAAGCAGGAAACTTATGGTCAAAAAGGTTACAGTATAAAAGTAGAGCAACAACTTTTAATGTTTTGAAACCGGAAGTTAAAATTTTCTTTCATGAGTGCTACATAAAACTGGAATCACCTCTGAGGATTTGGTCACATTATACAACTTACACAGACTGTTCTAAAAAAGCATTTATTGATTGTTTTCAGTAAAAGAAGTTAGTGCATTGTCCTGGATTATGTATGTAATGTGTCCTTTTTGGAGCTTTGCAACTGAAAGAAAGAAGTGTCAAGTCATCCTCTTTATATTAACGTTTCCTCCTCTTTGAAACAGAAGGTGAATTTTCTCTCTTTAATTTCTCATTGTATACATATAGAAACTTATTTGACTTCTTTAGAGGCTTCAGTGAAGGAAAGTTATGTATCAGATTTGTTCCTGTCATTGTCCTCGGTTTAACTTTTGATTTATTACCATGTTTATCTTTCCAGGCAGCGTTTTCTTGGATCTACAGAACAATCCTTTCTAAATTCTGCCATAGGAGTTTATTCAGTCTGCAGAAACAGCAAAATTAATTGGTTTCTAAAAACCTTGGTATTTGGAAGTGATCAAAAAGAGATTTTTTTTTTCCCCCGCTACTAATGCAATAAACTGCAAACATGTTAAAAATAGAATTCTGGAATGAACTTTGCATTTGACAATAACCTAACATCATGAAAAAATAAAATCTCCAAGTCACAAGACACTGAGTAAACTACTTCTGAACAACTCTACTGGGAAGAGTGCTCTTTATTTTCTCCTTTATCTGAATAATCTATCAGCCTTGTTAGTTGTCATTGAAGATTAGGCACATTTGAAGTATCACCAAATTCAGCAAGACAATTGGTAAAGTCCTCTTTAACATGAATAAAGGGTTCAAACCCCCTTATTTTAGAGTATTAGAGAATTAGTGGTCAATATATACATATATATGTACATATATGTGCACACATATATGAATTCAGAAACAATAGTCCTATATTCCTTAAGATTTCAAACAATCTTAGATTGTGATTACAGCAGATTCTGTATTTATTCATACAGTCTAGAAATTCAAAGTATTCTCTTCTCTATCTCACAAGGCAGGTAAATGGATATACCAGGTGGCAGAACTGACCATTAGTCCACTGTCATGCTTCTCTTATTAAGAGATGTGTTTTCAGGAAGAACTCAGGTTTCAGACATATGTAGGAATTAGCAGTCTGACCCAGTAGACACTGAAATGAGTGATAATGATTTAACTGACTTTAGTGGATCCTGGATCAAGAATTTAAATAATTCTGGCTGTTTCTAATGGTATAACAGAGGTTTCATCTAAGTAACATATCTAGAAATGACTTTTTTAGACCTTTGCTTCAATATAACCTTAGCAAAAGATAACCTCAGATTCAACAGAACTTGAATCATCCAGAGTGTGCCTACTGAATGGCCAGTCACTTCAGTCCATTCTGTTTTAATTACCACTTTGACCATCTGGGAATGGTGTCGTGAATCAAGGCAGAGGCTCCAAAGTGAGGATTTTCTCTGTCATCCTTGTCCTTTCTTAAGTGATTTCTTCTTCTTGAGAGCCCCAAAGAATAAGATGACAGACAAAGGCTCATAAGAAACATGATTTCTCTGTTCTTCCTTCAAAGAAAAGACTAAAACAATTAGTAAGTGGAATATAGACAATTGCATGCTCCAATATACACAATTCATTTTTAATATGAACAAAACATACACAACATCAGCCTATTAAATTATTCAGGCATATTAAAACACTGTAAGGAAGGATTCATTCATCATTTTAGATTAGTCTCATGTCTTAGAATGCTATTTACTGTCTTAATTATGACACATCTTTTAATAATACTTCTGTGACTAGTAAAAAATATTATATGATACAGGAGTTATATGGCAACAGAAAGAATGTGCGAAATAAGCAAGTAGTTCTTTTCAGAAACATCTATGGTGAACTACTTTAGTGAATTAAAAGCTCTGTTTTCCTTTGAGGCTGCAGATGATAATTGGTTACCTCTAACATTTACATTTTGTAGTATTGTTTTAATTTATTATAATTACAATTAAATGGCCCGAGATAAATATTGGATTCCAAATGAATTTAGCCTATGTAAATCCCATTTGCAATATTTTAACGGAATTTCAGAGGAATTGTCTTCATTCAAATATAATTACCACCTTGTAGCATATTATTTCATCCAGCACTAAGATTTGGAAACCTTGCTTAAAAATAGATTTGAACAATGTCACTAATGAAGCAAAGTCAGGATTTAAGACACAGATTTTCAGTGCAGAGATGCTTTCAGTTTATCTGTTAAATCTACACAGAAGAATAATTAAAATGAACAAATACTCAAATGTGTCAATCACATTCATTCAGCACAAAATTTGCTATTAGTTACTTTGAATTGAAAGTATAATAAAGAATAAGAGCAGTTAAACCTTCTGGTAATTATATATCTTAATATGAATTTGTCATACTAAATTCATAGATTGATGAGTAGGAACAGTAAAAACAAAAAAAAAGAAGGGATGTAAAGATTTATTCAATGCCTGTAAGGGTTGACCTTGTTACTCTCTACAACTACCTGAAGGGAGGTTGTAGACAGGCAGATGTTGGTCTCTTCTCCCAGGCAGCCCAGTACCAGAACAAGAGGACACAGTCTTAGGCTGCACCAGGGGAGGTTTAGGTTGGATGTTAGGAAGAAGTTCTATACAGAGAGAGTGATTGCCCATTGGAATGGGCTGCCTGGGGAGGTGGTGGAGTCGCCATCATTGAAGGTGTTCAGAAGGAGACTTGATGGGGTGGTTGGTGCCATGGTTTAGTTGTTTAGCTGGGTTGGATTGGTTGATGGGTTGGAAGCGATGATCCTGAAGGTCTCTTCCAACCTGGTTTATTCTACGTATTCTATGTATTAAATCAAAACATTATGAGCATTCCATTTTAAAGAAGAAAAAAAAAACCAAAATAAACAAAAAATTGCATTTAATTCACAAAAGCCAAAGTGTCTGGAAATGCTAGACATATCCTTCAGTCAATGATGCTCTGAATATACAGGCAGTGTAATCTTTACAGGATGAAAGAAGCAATATAATAAAAAATGATCAAATATTACAGAATATTTTCCTCTTTTCACCTGACACCTTCTGTTGCTCTTTGTCTGTTCTTCCTTGAAGTTTTAAATTACCTTTTTCTCTCTATAAAATACTCACTATTTTTAAATTACAGAATTTGTATACAATATGAAAAAATAGACCTGGTTGCCTTTTAATTTTTCTTTTAATAAAAAATAATTGCATATCCAATCACATTTGTACAAAATAATTTCTCATATATTGTCCTGTAGCATAACGTTGGTACTCCCTTGACATGAGGTTAATGCATCAACATTTTCATTTCATTTCATCAAGTACATTGCTACTTCAGAAACTGACTCTGTGAGGGGAAGAAAAGGGAAGAAATTCACTGGTAATACGTGATTATTGTCTATAAAAGGCTTTTCATCCCATATTCTCCCATTTAAGTAAACATTTGGATATTCTTATCACTCCTGAATACTTAGCCTGTGATTTGAGAATCAAGTTGGCTCCTTTCCATTTCATCTGTTATCACCAATAACACAGATTTTGCAGCCTAAATTAGTCCCTTGTTTGCACCTGTGCCCCCTAACACCATCACTGGGTTTGCACAGCTGTAATTGCTGTGAATATAGCAAACAGCTCAGATGATGTGCAAGGTGGAACTGGATCCACATATGAATCTCTTTCAACTGTGTTGACTGTAAGGTCAACTAGAATAAAAAGCATCAAAACCTACCATTATGGCTGAATTTGGTAGGTGTGATTTTTTTCAGGAGTATCCCTGTATTCCAGTTACTTGCAGCAGAAATGTATTTTGTATAGTGTTGGGACAGAATGAGAACAAAAGGAATATGATGTAGACTTTCTTCAGAAAACAGAATTTACTATCTGAATAGTTCACATGTAAAATTTACTATCTTAATAGTTCAGATATAAAAATAAAATTATATTCAGTTTTTCCAGATGAGAAAGCTGTCATTGATTAGAAAGTTTTCAAGGTAGTTCCAAATTTAAAGGGTTACAGCAAAGTACAATTTTAGAATAGAATAGAAATGCATAGACTAGAATAGTATAGCATAGACTAGACTAGAATTGCATAGCATAGCATAGCATAGCATAGCATAGCATAGCATAGCATAGCATAGCATAGCATAGAATAGAATAGAATAGACCATGTTGGAAGAGACCTTCGAGATCACTGAGTCCAACCCATCATCCAACACCATCCAATCAACTAAACCATGGCACCAAGCACCCCATCAAGTCTCCTCCTAAACACCTCCAGTGATGGCGACTCTACCACCTCCCCGGGCAGTCCATTCCAATGGGCTCTATTAGTCTCTAATAATTGAGATTAAATATAATTTTAAATTGTGTAGTCTAGCAGATTTAAGTTATTGTTATCCATAACTTAGTTTTGTGTGTGATTTTTTTTTCCTTAAGCCGAAGAACAATCCTCACACTAAATCTAGCAAGTGGTGGCTTGGGTGAAATATTTTGAAGTTTCTGACTGTTTATTAAATGTAATAATTTCTGGGTCTTCTCTACAGTGATGATGAACACAACATACAGCACATAATATTCCTCCTGTATGTCAGACAGCATAAACACAGAAGGCAAAAAGCCCTTAATCTCTCAGGCAAACCTGTCCGGTTTGCAGATAAGGGCCTCTCAAATAGTTCTCTGGTCCCAAAACACAATCCTTTTCAATCCAACAAGCTACTATCTAAATTAGCTTTTATAATTGCATCACCTGCTGCAACAGGGAAAGTAGAGCCTGATCCCTGCCTTCTCATTCATTTTAGCAGGAATAGGTTCAGCAGATTAGAGAACTGATGTATTTGAACACCAAATACATAAAGCTGTATTTGAACAGCCTTATGTTTCCATTCTCTCTGTGCATAAAAATTACACTTTTTATAAGACTTTTATTCCTTTGAACCTGCATTCCCTTGATATCAGGTTGCAGAGTGCTATCCACTGAGGCATCTCTCCAATCATTAAAGAAGGACCTTTTCTAATATTTTTAATTAGTTTTAACCTTCTTCACATCTTCAAGCACAGTTATGGACACTCATTGATTTTAATTACCATACTGATAGCTTGCTGCTTTGCACTCCTTATTAAAATGACCCTCTAGCATTTCTTTTGAACAAGTCCTCTATGTGGTTTGTTGGGTTTTTTTATTTATTTTATTTTTACTTTTAAAACATTCATTTGTTTGGATTCTTTTTGTGTTAAAAAGTTCATCATTGTCCTGATGGAGTTTTGGTCCTAGCTTAGGCCTGAGTTGGGAGGATTATCAAGACAGAAAGCAACTACTTGACTTTCAGTCTTTTTCTCATTGCACCACATTTTCATCATCTAACACCACAGATTTATTTAATGTCCTACAAATATATCACAAATGTACACAAAAAAATTGTCCCTTGCAAACTTTATTTCCACAGTCCTCTTATAATGCCTGTTCACTGCTAATATTCATTGTGACACAAAATGATCAACTAAGGAAGCCAGCATGATATTTGTGCAAAGTGAAAAAAATGATTCCTAGAATGTCCTTAAACTGCAATGAAACAAACAGATCTATTTAAGGTTTATACCAGAATTTGAACAAACATATTGAAGCAAACCTCTTTTAGACAGAACAAACTTTGATTAAAACAGGAAGCTCTTCATAAAGCTGAACTGCTGACTCTACACTATTTGGTGTACAGAAAAAAAAAATTAAAAATGGCAAGAAAAATAATACAGGAATAATTGAACCCAGTGGCTATTGTTATAGTAGAATGAAGCACACACAATATTGTTGGGATTCAGGCACAGCTGGAAGCTGAGTCCCCTGAAGCCACTCACACAACTATGACACCCACTCCCCAGTGGGATGGGAAGGAGAATGGGAACAAAAAGGCAAAACCAGTAGATTGAGAAAAGGACAGATTAACAGGACAGCACAAAGAGATAGCAGCACTCAGGGAGAACAATAATACTGAGTCACAGTGGCTTGTCCAAAACACACCCTTTGGCTGGTTCAGATGGCTTTCTTAGCTGTGGCCTCTCCCAGCTTTTGTGAAGATGGAAAAAAAACAAACCAACAAACAAAAAAAGGCAAACCCACAACATAAACAAACCAAAGCCTTAACCCGCTCCTAGCCAAAGCCTGCAGAAGTATGTTTTCTAAAAATAGTGTTGCAGATCATTTAACAGATGTTTGGATCTCCATCCACAAAGCATTTGAGCTACTTTCCTCAGCCATTTCTTTTAGTGAAAAGTAGATTAAAGTTTCTAACTCCTCTCACAATGACTCTACACAGTGATGTGATGACATTAAATATTTTTAAAGCTATTTTTCTAAGTGTTTATTTTCATAGTATCTGTGTCTGTCTATCATGTGCTAATCTGTGGGGTTTTTTAATGTAAAATATAAATGAGAAGCCAAAGCTTCAGCATTTGGTAAAGTCACAATGTTTTATGCTTTCTGATCTCCCTAACTGATTTTAGAATTACCCATTCTTATGTCTGAGTATTTCCAGATGTATGCCAACTGCACCAGGCATAAATGAAGTGTTAATCATGTACATTTTAGATTAAAGGAACTCATAAATAAATAATCTTCACATTGTAGTATCTCTACACTTCATTAACAGAACTCCAGGACAAAAACATACCTAATAATAGCTGCATCATAGCTGTATTTTATGACTTTCTGTCTTATTCTGTTGGTCAGATTTTCTGATGTTAGAGAATTCAAGGAAATCAAGACCAAAACAGACCAAAAAAAAAAAACAGTGTTCAGTTTTACTTTATACACATCTTGGTCAATTTGATTTCATAGAAGACACTTTCACAGGTCTAAAATATTTTCATAGCCAAGACACAGCTCTCTGTGCCTCAGGAGAGAAGCTACCATTATATCATGATGCCCAGCTGTCCTGCAGTGGCAGAGAACTGATTAGGTGAGGTAACCCCAAAAGGATTGTAGACAGCAAATGGCATCCCACATAGCAAAAAAATATTTCTGCAGTCCTTGTGGAGTCTTTCATGGGAATACACTTCAGTGTAAATTTCAGTGTATATGCAAAGCCTCAGTAAAGCATTGCTCTCATCCATCTTCTCCAATTTGCAATCATTATAAAATATCTCTGCTTATAAATTAAACAGGTGAACAAACTGTTTAATTAATATCTTATAAACACTCTCTTAAGTGAATGCAAATTATAACTAACCCAACAATGGTAAGACCCAGTAAAAGGCTATTCAGGTGTCAGTAATTTGATACAGACTAGGGGTATTTGAAGTCTGTAATTTAGAAATAGATGTACGAATAATGCCAGGACTAGACCACTGTCCTTTGCTGCTCTATAACCTTCACAAAGGTTTCTTTTCCTTTCTCTGTCTGGGTTGAGATAAATAGGTTCAGGAACACGTAAATTATGTTTCAGTTAAAGAAATGTGAGTTATTTGAGAGCCTTGGACTGCCCCCCCTTCCCCCCCCCCCCCCTTTTTTTTTCCCCAATCTCATCAAAATTTACTTTATCTGAGAGTAAGATTATGTTAAGATAAAGACATTTTTCAGTCACTATAGATTTAAGTGTTACTCTGTGTAACATATGTGATCTTAAACTTTTTGACCCTTAAACATAGTGTATAACCAGTATCTATTTCTGTTCTTCAGAAAATAAACCAATAAGAACAAATATTTTGTTTTGTATATAAAAGTTGTTTGCAATATCAGTTTCTATAGGTGCAATAATTGCTTCCACAGAATTTACTTGCCCTTTTTTTTTCATGTGCTTGATATTAATAAATATTAATAAATATACCTTATTTGGTTTTGTAATATAGTTAATAGGTAGAATGCTAATTACCTGTCTTGGGTTAAGTTGGATCTGCTGCTGATATTCGATACCATGCTGCCATCATGCCATCTTCAAAATGAAATGCTGGCTGGAGCAAAGTATCATGAAACTTGGAGTTCAGATTGTAACATGTGAGGATTCCTGTTCTGGTTGCTGCTTCCAGTATCCGGTTCTTGTGGTGTGGGATGTCTTCTGTATGTTTGGGTGGTGAGAACCATTTTATCCCTGGCTTCTGCTACTGCTTCTGCATTTTGCTGGGTGTTTACTGCAAATAGGCAAAGATAATTGTGCATTGTATTATCTCAGTAAAATTTGTTCTCTCTGTCCAGATTTGAGTATTACTTACCCTCCCATCTATGTGGGGGACAGGGGGCTTGTGAAAGTGGGCTGTGTTAATCCAGGACATCATGAGAAGGCAACCAGAGCAGTAGTTTAAGATACCAAAACAGAAATACCAGCTGGGTCTACTCTACAAACAGTTTTACAATTTAGAACTTTCCCTGTGGTATTTGTTGGTGTAGAATGGAACTTGTGTGTTTTTAATTACCACTGCACTGCATCTATCATGAACAAAAATCAGTCAGTTCAGAGATTAGCAGATCTTACTAAATGTTTCATTCCCTCAGTCCTTCTTCTCTTGCACTGCAATATCATGTCTCAAATGTTCATGAAAGCTACAATAAAATCAATGGAAAAGTAATAATTTCTTGCTGCCAGTGGTAGCTACTACACACGATTTAAGAGTTGCATTGATATACGACTGTGAAGGATGTGATCAACCATTAATATTTGGTGGAATCATAGAATCAATAAGGTTGGAAAAGACCTCAAAGATCATCATGTCCAACCTGTCACCCAAGACCTCATGACTACTAAACCATGGTACCAAGTGCCACGTCCAATCGCCTCTTGAACACCTCCAGGGACGGTGACTCCGCCACTTCCCTGGACAGCCCATCCCAATGACTAAAAACTCTCTCTGTGAAGAACTTTCTCCTCACCTCGAGTCCAAACTTCCCCTGGAGCAGCTTGAAACTGTGTCCTCTTGTTCTGGTGCTGGTTGCCTGGGAGAAGAGACCAACTCCCACCTGGCTACAACCTCCCTTCAGGTAGTTGTAGACAGCAATAAGGTCTCCGCTGAGCCTCCTCTTCTCCAAGCTAAACAATTCCAGCTCTCTCAGCCTCCTTGTAGGGCTTGTGCTTGAGGTCTCTCACCAGCCTCATTGCCTTTCTCTGGACATGTTCAAGAATCTCAATGTCCTTCTTAACTTAAGGGACCCAGAACTGGACACAGTATTCAAGGTGTGGCCTAACCAGTTCTGAGTACAGGGGCAGAATGACTTTCCTGCTCCTGCTGGCCACACTATTTCTGATGCAGGCCAGGATGCCTTTGGCCTTCTTGGCCACCTGGGTACACTGCTGGCTCATGTTCAGCCAGCTGTCAATCAGTACCCCCAAGTCCCTTTCTGTTTTGCAGCTCTCCAGCCACTCCGACCCCAGCCTGTAGTGCTGCATGGGGTTGTTGTGGAGAAACTCTTTAACACTAACTCACAATTGACAATGGATGAACATGTTAAAAAGGTAAGAGTTCATGAACAGCAATAAAATGTTGTTTCATTTCAAAAGTTCAAAGAAAACCACTGGACAAATGCAAAATTTTGAAACTACTTAAGCTGTACAAAAATTGGAGCCTTTTTTTAACACATACCAGGTAGTTGTCTTTTCATGTTCAGCTATTAATGTTTTTACAGAGTAGAAATTTTCTCATCTTCAGTGTATTGCATTTTTTTTCAATTAAAATTATTAATATATGCTCTAGCACTGGATAATTTGGAACAATGAGGAAGCTTTATAAAAACAACCAAATGGGATGATTAAGAAAGTTCAACATGCTCCATAAATATATATTCACAAAAAAGCCACTGCCATTATCACAAATGCAGGCTGTTGACAATTTCTATAGCATTTATACCCTATTGACTGACATTTTATTATTATAATTAAGACATAGAATACTTTTCCATTGTACATGCTAGTTATGAATTACATAAATTGCATCAAAATGCCTGTAATATTCCACTTTTCTCTCAGATAAGATTCCTTGGTACTTAGGTTATGAAGAAAATAGTCTGTTAGCTAGCTATGGTTGCTTTCTTTCTCTTTATCCAGATAGTTGCTTAGATTTTTTTTTAAGGATATCTCTACTCTGTAGTTGTACAGAGAAATAGAGCTACACAGCAGAGCACAGGGAAACCAATTCAAGATATGAAAAAGTTAGATCAGTTGCCAGATATAGTCCAGTTAAGAAGCCTAGAGCTCTGGCTAGAGTAATTTATTTTATCAGGAGTTTATCTTAGTAAGAGCCACACATGATCATTTAATGTACTGTACTCAAAATTCTGGGCTGCAGTAGCTGCAGCACCATGGGTACCTAACAGAGACTGGATTTGTTTATTCTACTCTGCAGTGTGTAATGCTGAAGAGACTGTATTAGTTCTCGGTAGAATGGAACAAAGAAGGTGAGGGTGCAGATCAATGGGAATATCTGGCAGGTCAAATACTCTCTAAATTATTTTGGGTTTCAGTTAAGTAGGGGATTCAGAAAGGGGAAAAAGAGAGATGAACAAATGTTAAATGTGTAATGACATCCTTATGCAACATTGTCATACTTTATTTTTCAGTACTTATCTGAATTTTCAGCATTAAATGGGGAATTATTTTTCTTTCTCTTTTCACAAAAATCTGAGTCTTTTTTGAATAAGAATACCTACAGAAAGATGCCTCAGACAAATATAGGAAAGGAAATCTCAGTTTCTGTTGAGGACCTCTATTGATAATTTTTTTGAGCTTATCCCCTGATTCGAGTATCCCTTCTCATACTTTTTCCCTGTTTCAGCATGGATGAGTCCCATGGGCTGTAGTCCTTTAGGAACTACTCCAACATCCGTCCTCTCCAAAAGGCAGCAGTTCCTGTAAGGATAACACTGCAGTTATAACTACATTGTCTGCAGTTCCTTTGGGGAATACTTGCATGCTGCATCATGGGATCCTCCACGGGCTACAATGTGAATATCTGTTCAACTGTGCTATACTTCGGGAGCAGTTTGGCTATCAAAACACAGGTCTCTAATGTCATTTTAGCTGCTTCCAGCTGAGAAGCTGGAAGTCTCTCATAGTTCCTGCCTAATATCTGGCTCTATTATGGAAGCATCTTGATACCATAAGACATCTAAAATTATATTAGACTCCTGTGCTTATGAAATGAAATAATGTCTTTATTATTCTTCTAAAAGACACTATCTCATCTTTAGAGTATATCATAGTTAGATGATTAATTTTTTTTTTCAGTGTTTGACATATCAGTTTTATCAGTGTACCTGAAATGACTGAGGTAGATTTTGTCAGCCATTTATTTCTACAACTTCTTGAAAAAGGAAATAAGTGAACTCAAACAGATTTAGGGTCCTCAAACAAAATATTGGTCACAAATTTGTGATAGGGAGTGAATATTTAGATTTAGCATTTGAATTTGGGGTTTTGGTTAGTGTTTTTAATTCTGTGTCAGAATGCTATATGGGCTCTAAAATATTGGGTCAAAAATACCTGTAGGGGTGCAAGTCTCTTCAGGTGCTTCTGACAGCTACACATAAAAACAAGGTTAGAGAAACACAGTAGGAAGACAAAGAAAAACCAAACAAACAATCCAGAAACAAGCAAACAAACAAATAAGAAGTCATAAAGTTATCAAGGAAGGTCTTGTGGCTCCCTGCAAGAAATTTAGTTTCTTGGAGTTGTAGATTCATAGAATGGTTTGAAAGGGACCTTAGAGATCATCTACTTGCAACCCCTCTGCCATGGAAAGGGACACCTTCCACTAGACCAAGTTGTTCAAGGTCTCATCCAACCTGGCTTTGAACACCTACAGGGAGGGGACATCCATGACCTCCCTGGGCAACCTGTTCCAGTGTCTCATCATCCTTTCTGTAAATAATTTCTTTCTAATATCTAGTCTAAATCTACCCTCTCCAAGCTCCAACCCATTCTCTCTCATACTATCACAACAACCCCTTTCAAAAAGTCCCTTCCCAGCTTTTTTGTTGACACCTTTCAGATGCTAGAAGGCCCTGATAAGGTATCACCAGAGACTTCTTTTCTCTGGGCTGAACAACCCCAACTCTCACAATCTTTATGCAGAGTAGAGGTGCTCCAGCCCTCTCATCATCTTTGTGGCCCTCCTTTAGGCCCTCTCCAGTAGCTCAGTGTCCTTCTTATGCAGGGGGCAGCAGGGCCAGATGCCAGAAAATGTCTGGCTTTTATCTCAAGTACTTAACTGCAGACAGTATGCTAAAATAGGATGCATATCTTACCCCAGGTCAAAAAAATCATAACATAAAGGTGTTTATTTATATACATTCACTTGCCTTTCCTCAGCAGAAAATATACCTGAAAGGCAGCAAAAAAGGAAGCAAAGTAGTTGAATCTAAATGTGTGTATTTTACACTTCCTGTTGGGTTTATTGAACTGTGTGGATCTGATGGCTTGGCAAGTTGAGCCTACAAGAGTATAAGGCTTTAGTAGATACAGATGCACAGTGTATTCTGAAGCTATCAAACTAAGACAGAGTGGAACTCATCCATATTTCTGGCGTGACATGGGGATCCCAACACTTGGATGTTTTGGAAGCTGAACACTGGAATGCAAGCCACACTTGGAGGGGCAGAAAGAGTCATTGGAATTGACTGGCCCAGGGGTGGCAACACGGTACCACTATTTGGACTGATCATAGACTGACCCAGACTGCACTCGAACAGGGTGAAGCTCCAGAACATCTGCATTAAGAAGTCTGTTGTGTACCACAAGGCGATCTCCTTTTGAGTGAGAATGGACAGTGAATGAGGTATGATGTATGTTGTTTAGAATAGAATAGAATAGAATAGACCAGATTGGAAAAGATCTTTGAGATCATTGAGTCCAACCTATCACACAACACCATCCAATCAACTAAACCATGGCACCAAGCGCCTCATCCAGTCTCTTCCTAAACACCTTCAGTGATGGTGACTCCACCACTGAACTGGGCAGCACATTCCAATGGCCAATCACTCTTTCTGTGAAGAACTTCTTCCTAACATCCAGCCTAAACCTCCCCTGGTGCAGCTTGAGACTGTGTCCTCTTGTTCTGGTGCTGGTTGGCTGGGAGAAGAGACCAACCCCCACCTGGCTGCAACCTCCCTTCAGGTAGTTGTAGAGAGCAATAATGTCTCCTCTGAGCCTCTTCTTCTCCAGGATAAGCAACCCCAGCTCCGTCAGCCTCTCCTCATAGGGCTTGTGCTCCAAACCCCTCCCTAGCTTTGTTGCCCTTCTCTGGACATGTTCCAGCAAGTCAACATCTTTCCTAAACTGAGGGGCCCAGAACTGGACACAGTACTCAAGGTGTGGCCTCACCAGTGCTGAGTACAGGGCAGAAGGACTTCCCTGCTCCTGCTGGCCACACTGTTCCTGATACAGGCCAGGATGCCATTGGCCTTCTTGGCCACTTGGGCACACTGCTGTCTCATTTTCAGCCTCCTATCGAGCAGTACCCCCAGGTCCCTCTCTGCCAGGCTGCTCTCCAGAGATTGACTTGAATCTGCTAATGGGTATTCAAAACCACGCTGCCATCACACCAGTTCTAGAATGAAAGTGCTGTCTGAAGCAAAGTGTCACAGAGCTTGTAGTTCAGATTGTAACACGAAAGGCTTTCTGTTTCTGGATGCCACTTCTGGTTTCCATTTTTGGGGTGCTGGTCTTTTTCGCTGGGCTGGCTGCACGCTTGAGGGGTGGGGTGGGCATTTTTATCACTGCCTTCTGCTGCTGCTGCTTCTGCTTTTACTGTGCTTTTCTGTGAAACAGGCTAAGGTAATTGTACATTAAGTTATTTCATTAAACCCTCCTTATCTCAGCCTAGGGCTTTTTGTAATACTTTGCCTCCCAAACTTTGTGTGTTGGGGGAGAGCTTGCTTCTGAAAGCAGGCTCTTTTAAACCAGGGAAGCTTAACTGCCATTTATTAAAAAAGGGGGGAAAAGGAAGACCCAAGTAACTACAGGCAAGTCAGTCTCACCTCTGTGCCCAACAAGATCAAGGAGTAGATCCTCTTGGAAACTATGTTGGGGCACGGGGACATAAAAAGATGATTGATGGCAGCCACCAAGGCTTCACTAAGGGCAAATTGTCCCTGAAATATTTGTTGGCCTTCAGTGATGGGCTTAGAATGCTGATGGATAAGAGAAGAGCCTATGATGTCTGATGAACTGATATCCTTTGCAAAACTTTTGACATTGTCCTACATGACATCCTTGTGTCTATATTGGAGAGATATGAATCTGATGGATAGATCACTCAGTGGATAAGTAATTGTCTGTATGGTCTTTGAAATCCCCAATCATTTTATTGTCTCAAACAGGGTGTGACATGGCCTGACAGCATAGCTTAAAAGCACTGCAACAGCACCACCGAGAGGCCAATATGCACACTGTGCTCTGCACAGTTCTGGAGACACTGGCCCTGCCCTGCAAAGGATGATGGCAGAACAGCAACTTCCTGTGGCCAGATGGGAGCAGCATTCCTGACAGCCCAGCTCTGTACCTCTCACAAGGCCAGCCCCACTGTGCTGCTTACTCTGCTCTGCACTGCTCCACACTGTCCATGCTGTCCACCAGCTCCACAGCAATTCCTTCCACCCTAGCTCTGCCCACTACTCCATTCTGCCCTGCCTACATGTCCTGGATGGCTCCCTCAGATGGCACTGCTCTGCCAACACTGTGCTCCTCCATTTCCACCATTGCCATGGAGGGCTTCTCTTTTTCAAAGCGTGGGCCTGCCTCCAAGGACTTGGGGCTGAAAATTCTACAATCTGAATCCAGGGAATGGTGATAACCCTCCATTTGCTCTTGACTCTCTCTGTCTCCCTCTCATCTTCTCTTTCTCTCTCTACTTTTCCCTCTTCTTTTGCTTCCCATTTTCCCTTTTCTCTGGTCCAATCTAATAAACCTAATTCATCATCCTTTTGGCCTTGGATCACCTTTATTTACTTCACAGGAATTATTCAAATCTTAGCACCATCCACACAACAGACCAGGATTGGTATAGGATAACTGGGTCGTGACATGGTTGCACTCAAAGGGTTGAGATTAGCATCTTGACATTCAAGTGGAGAGCAGCAACCAATGCAATTCATCAGAGATCTGTATTGGGACAGGCACTTCCCAATAGTGATCCTCAAGGAAGGAACAACACTGACAGTAGAACTGAATACACCAAGCTGTGTGATGAGGTCTACACACCTCAGAGAATAAATGCCATCCAAAAGGACATTGATATTCTTGAGATTTGGGCCTATACAAACCTCCTGAATTTCAAGTAGGTGAAGTGTAAAGTGCTGCACCTGGGTTGTGACAATCCCAAGAAAAAAATATAGGCTAAGTGATGAGTGGATTGGAAGCAGCCCTGTGGAGAAGGACTTGGGGATACTGACAGATGGAAAACTGAGTATAAGCCAGAGATATACATTCATAATCCAGAAAGTTAATGACATCCTGGGCTGCATGAAAAGAAATGGGATCTACTGTGTTCTGGTGAGACCCCATGTGGAGCATAAGAAAGACATGGACCTGTTGGAGTGCATCCAGAGGAGGACCAGAAAGATGAATAGGGTCTGGAGTACCTCCCCTATAAAGACAGGGTGAAAGAGCTGGAGCTGTTTAGCCTAGAGAAGGCTACGGAGGGACCTTGCTGCAGCCTTCCAGTACTAAAAGAGGCTTACAGGCAAGATGGACAGGGACTCTTTATGAGGAAATTTAATGATAGAAAAGAGCTAAAGGTTTTAATTTGAAATACAGTAAATTTAGTTCAGATATTAAGAAAAAAATCATTATTGTGTGGGTTGTGAGACACAATAACAGATTGCCCAGCTCAGGAGCCCTTCACATTCATCAGCTTCATAGGAAGCAGTCACTTACTCCAAAGACAGGATTTTTCTCCACTGCTGACCTCTGAGGGCTGCAATTGTGCAGCCTAACTTTTCACCACAGATCAAAGGGGAATGTCTGCTCCACTGTGAATTCCCACTCCTTCTTTACTGCCCTGTGTATCCACATGGTTGTTTCTTTCATGTCCCGCTCCTCTTCAAGACAAAAGAACACACAAAGTTGTCCAATGGCTGTTCCCCAATTAAATATGCTATCACAGAGGCATTGCCTGGCTTAGTCTTGGCCAGAGGTTGGTCTGATTTACAACCAGAGGAACTTCTTGAAGCTTCTTACAGAAGCCACAGCAGCAGTCCCCTCCTCTGCTACCAACTCCCCTCACCCTTCAAGGCACAAACCCAACAGATGATTGAATGTTTCCAGAGAAGGGCAACAATGCTGGTCAGGGGTTTGGAGAACAAGCCCTATAATGAGAGGCTGAGAGAGTTGGGGTTGCTTAGCCTGGAGAGGAGGAGGCTCAGAGATCTTCTTGGTTGTAGCCAGGTGGGGGTTGGTCTCTTCTCCTAGGAAACCAGCACCAGAACAAGAGGACACAGTCTCAAGCTGTGCCAGGGGGTGTTTAGGCTGGATGTTAGGAAGAAGTTCTTCATAGAAGGAGTGATTGGCCATTGGAATGTGCTGCCCAGGGAGGTGGTGGAGTCACCATCACTGGAGGTATCACAGTATCACAGTATCACCAAGGTTGGAAGAGACCTCAGAGATCATCGAGTCCAACTTGTCACTACAGACCTCATGACTAGACCATGGCACCAAGTGCCACATCCAATCCCCTCTTGAACACCTCCAGGGATGGTGACTCCACCACCTCCCTGGGCAGCCCATTCCAATGATGAATGACTCTCTCTGTGAAGAACTTTCTCCTCACCTTGAGCCTAAACTTCCTCTGGTGCAGCTTGAGGCTGTGTCCCCTTGTTCTGGTGCTGGTTGCTAGAGAGAAGAGACCAACCCCTTCCTGGCTACAACCACCTTTCAGGTAGTTGTAGAGAGCAATTGAGGTCACCCCTGAGCATCCTCTTCTCCAGGCTAAACAATCCCAGCTCCCTCAGCCTCTCCTCATAAGGCTTGTGCTCAAGGCCTCTCACCAGCCTTGTTGCCCTTCTCCGGGCATGATCAAGTGTCTCGATGTCCTTCTTAAACTGAGGGGCCCAGAACTGGACACAGTACTCAAGGTGTGGCCTAACCAATGCAGAGTACAGGGGCACAATGACTTCTCTGCTCCTGCTGGCCACAGTATTCCTAATGCAGGTCAGGTGTTTAAGAAGAGACTGAATGGGGTGCTTGATGCCATGGTTTATTTGATTAGATAGTGTTGGGTGATAGGTTGGACTTGATGATCTCGGAGGTCTCTTCCAACCTGGTTTATTCTATTCTATCCTATTCTATTCTATTCTATTCTATTCTATTCTATTCTATTCTATTCTATATGAATATCTATCTTATAGGCATTATGTGACATAGACATTAAAAAAGTAGTTTACTCGACAGTGTTTTGCATTAAGATGGCAAATTTTAAAACAAATTATTTTCAGCAGAGATTCAAAATAATCTAAACAGCAGCTGATGGCATGTATCAGATTACATCTTTAATCACTGAAATTAGAGGAATCTGCACATGGTTGCCTTAATATTCAGTAAATTTGTATTAATATATTTACTATGGACTTTTTTGAGTCTCCTACATTTATCTTTGATGAAAAACAATGAAGCATGTAAGTGTTGTTAAATTAATCTATGTACCATCACTGTATTTGTTATAAGTCTTGTGTCCAACCAAGTTACAAGACAATAATGAAGACAAATAATCATCTGACAGAGCTCTGCAGATACTATTCTAAATGACTGAATCAGACTGAAATTTGTCATATTATCTAATGTTTAACAATGAAAGTAATTCAAGGACAGTTACATTCTGCACAAGTTTTTAATCATTTCAATAGCTTAAAGCCACAAGGATAGTTTTTAATTGTTTATGTGATATATCACTTGACTGTCTTCTTCACTCTGTACCAAAAAAAGATCATAATAAATTAATAATAAGCTCAGACACAGCCACAAAGCAACTGCTACAGGATAAGATTGATTTATATATAAGGTGATGATGCCTGGACTCCAGATAAATAAATAGGAAATACAAGTTTTCTGCAATATCTCAGATCACGATTACGAGTTTACAGGTTTGGTATTCCAAAGTTCTGTTGATACAGCTGACTCTGATATATGGCACTATGGTATACACCTGTGTGAATTAACTTTCAAAGTGTTAGAGCAGATAGGAGTCGAATGATTTTCCAGGATATGTTCTTTAGCTCTGTCACACATTTATATGGAGCAGCAGGTACTGAGTTTCTATACAAAAGTAATAATGAAAAGTAATGCAGACAGAAATAGCTTGCCTCTAGCAAGACTAATGGCAAGGTCAGATTGCATCAATTAAGTGAGAAAGCCTCCAAGATAAAGTTCATTTCATGCATTATGAGCTTTTTCCCTTCTTCCAAACAGGTGCCTGGTTTTACAAGTATAAGGCTGCATAAGTAAATTCATACATCCACAACATGAAGTGTCTGTGAGGAATGCTCCTAAAATACTAAACAAGAATATTAGACTATATATATATATGTTTATGCAGTTGATAAAATACAGACAGTGTCTGCTTTCAAATATTCAGAGAAACACCAAAACTGCTATCAATATGTTCTTAACTGATAAATACTTTAAAATACTTAAAAAAATTCATACTGAATAATGTTAAGAAACAATGCCCAATAAGCAAAAATACATAAAGCCAACAAGTGGAATGACATTTTCTCTTTTGAAATATTATTACTTTGCAGTCATCTGTGAGAAAACTGTCTTCTTGCTATATTTTCCTCAGAGCTGGTTATAGGCGTCTTGACATTGCACATCCCAAATACAGAGCAAGGTAAATTTTCGCCGTTGATTTTCCCCATTTAAACCACTGCCTTATGGCTGATGCTTGACTATGGGTGGAAGAGAAGGCAGCAGAGCCCTCAAAATTTTGCAGAGCTGGACAAGACCATGATCACAGACATGACAATTGGCAGAGATCTCTGTGATACAGTGGCCTTTTGCTTTTAATAAATGCTGCTTTGAGGTACTTTAAGGAGAGTTAAACAAAGCATATATATATGCAAGTGTAAGACAGTTTATGGTTACTCTAAATAAAAAAAAAAAGAGAAATGCCTCAAAAACTTTTAAATTTCTTTAATACATAATGTCTTGGTTAAATGTTTGCTTCCTGTTTTCTTTAATTAATAATCTAAAAATGAAAATAAGGAATTATTTAATAAATTAAATAGCAAATGAAATAACAAACTGAATCAAAACTGTCAAAACCGGTTATCAAGCAACCATGTTTATTAGTTGTAGTCAGATTCAATGCAATTAGGTCAAACTAGTGATTTGCATTTAGAGTTTTCAGCTTCTTTGAGAGTAGGAAATTGGCTATTTCAGGAATCTCTCATTCTTCCTCTTCTCACTCCTTATCCATTTCCCTTGTTTAAAACCTTGATTAAAGAAGTAATAATTGACCTGCGAAACTGAATTCTCAAGAAGCTTTTCGGGACAGTAAATTGTTTCCCATGCAGTTATGCTTTTCTCTGTGATAAAAATCAGTGGAACTGAAGGACTTGTCTGCTTTCAAAAATAGAATGTAAATTATATTAATAGTTCCTCATCCAAACAACTAAGCTTTTTAAATTAAATGGAAATACCATCTGTAGAAAAACAGGCATCGTTATTCTACCACTCAATCATGAGTATATTTTTTTTTTGTTTTGTCTAAAGAAGCTTTGAAAGAAAAAAAAAAAATCCTCATGCATGCAATCTGATTACTGTCCAGGTCAAGTTATAACAGAAAAGAAAAAACTTTGTAATACTAAAGTTGTCACATAATTGTGATGATACGTTTATAAATTAAACAAAAATACCTACAATTCTGACAAGTAAAAGGTGATTTAGGGTACCTTGAATGTTCTGATGAGAAGAGATAAGAATGCTCAGTTACCACTGGTAACAAGTAAACATTACAAAGGTACCATTTTCTTCAAACTCTCAATATTTTTATTGTACATGCTGTGCTGTTGAGTGCTTTGTGACATTTTGACTATATTCATTATTTTTAGGAACTGTTTGAGTAATTCAGAGTAGAATAAATCCTGGCCTGCATCAGGAACAGTGTGGCCAACAGGAGCAGGGAGGTCATTCTGCCCCTGTACACCACTGGTTAGGCTGCACCTCAAGTGCTGTGTCCAGTTCTGGGCCCCTCAGTTTAGGAAGGATGTTGTCTTGCTGGAGCGTGTCCAGAGAAGGGCAACAAAGTTGGTGAGGGGTTTGGAGCACAAGCCCTATGAAGAGAGGCTGAGGGAGCTGGGGTTGCTTAGCCTGGAGAAGAGGAGGCTCAGGGGAGACCTTCTTGCTCTCTACAATTACGTGAAGGGAGGTTGTAGCCAGGTGGGAGCTGGTCTCTTCTCCCAGGCAACCAGCACCAGAACAAGAGGACACAGTCTCAAGCTGCACCAGGGGAGGTTCAGACTGGATGTTAGGAAGAAGTTCTTGATAGAAAGAGTGATTGGCCATTGGAATGGGCTGCCCAGGGAGGTGGTGGAGTCACCATCACTGGAGGTGTATAGGAAGAGACTTGATGGGGTGCTTGGTGCCATGGTTTAGTTGATTGGATGGTGTTGTGTGATAGGTTGGACTCAATTTTAAAGCTCTCTTCCAACCTGGTTAATTCTATTCTATTCTATTCTATTCTATTCTATTCTATTCTATTCTATTCTATTCTATTCTATTCTATTCTATTCTATTCTATTCTATTCCTATAGTTTCACAGTTTGTAAGTATTGTAGCTATAAATATTTATCAATAACATCTTCATATCTCACTAGAACACTCTCTATATTGTCAGTATTTGATTAGAGTCTTATATACTGAGTAAATAGCGAATAATAAATTAAGCACATGTGGAATGTATTAAAAACATGTGGAATACATGTTGAAGCATCCTTTCCAAAGACTGAAGTATAAGGAGAATGCCTAGAGCACAACACGAAAGACATTAACCGATGGCATCTATTACTGGCCATGTACTTGCTATCTTGGATTACTTCAGGGTTAGCAAGGCACAAGTGATAAGTTGGCTGGGGCAATGCAAAGCCAATAAATCACTAAAGCTAGCTAGGACTTATTCAACAGTGTGAAATGAGTCTGAAAGGAAAATTCATAATGGAAAACAACATTCTTGGAAAAGTCATTAAGTTGTGATTTAAGTCTCAAAGACTTGAATGAGGCAAAGCTGGTGTTGACAATGTAATAAGGGGATGTTTGAACTAAAATTTACATGCCTTTTTCACTAACAATTTTTAAAACCTTTTGAGGATAACAATAACTGTACATACATACAGAGATGAGGATATCAGATGTAGGAGGGCTTTTCTCTTTTATTAGGATAAAGAAAGCTGCCAGTACTTTCTATTTTCTACTGTAAGATGGTGAAGTAACCTTGGCTGGCTTCTAGGTGTCCAGTGGCAAGTCACTCTCACTGTCCCTCCTTAGCAGGCCAAAGGGAGAAAATATGCCGAAGCTCTTGGTTTGAGGTAAAGACAGGCAGTTCCCTTATCAGTTGTCACAGGCAAAACAGACTCAACCTGAGGAAAATTAATTGAATTTATTACCAACTAAAAATATATTGGGATAATGAGAAACAAACCCAACTCCCCAGTCACTCTCTTTGACATCCTAAAAGACAAAAGTCTTGAATAGAATAGAATAGAATAGAATAGAATAGAATAGAATAGAATAGAATAGAATAGACCAGGTTGGAAAAGACCTTCAAGATCATCATGTCCAACCTATCATCCAACACCACGTAATCAACTAAACCATGGCACCAAGCACCCTATCAAGTCTCCTCCTGAACACCTTCAGTGATGGCAACTCCACCACCTCCCTGGGCAGCACATTCCAATGGGCAATCACTCTCTCTGTATAGAACTTCCTCCTAATCTCCAGCCTAAACCTCCCCTGGTGCAGCCTGAGACTGTGTCCTCTTGTTCTGGTGCTGGTTGCCTGGGAGAAGAGACCAACCTCTACCTGTCTACAACCTCCCTTAAGGTAGCTGTAGAGAGCAATAAGGTCACCCCTGAGTCTCCTCTTCTCCAGGCTAAGCAACCCCAGCTTCCTCAGTCTCTCCTCACAGGGCCTGTGTTCCAAGCCCCTCACCAGCTTTGTTGCCCTTCTCTGGACACGCTCCAGCAAGTCAACATCCTTCCTAAATTGAGAGGCCCAGAACTGGACACAGTACTCGAGGTGCAGCCCAACCAGTGCAGTGTACAGGGGGAGAGTGACCTCCCTGCTCCTGATGGCCACACTGTTCCTGATGCAGGCCAGGATGCCATTGGCCCTCCTGGCTGCCTGGGCACACTGCAGGCTCATGTTCAGCCTGCCATCGACCAGTACCCCCAGGTCCCTCTCTGCCTGGCCGCTCTCCAGCCACTCTGACCCCAGCCTCTAGCACTGCATGGGGTTGCTGTGGCCGATGTGCAGAACCAGCACTTGGATGTGTTAAATCTCATGCTGTTGGATTCTGCCCATCTGTAGATATCTACAAGGAAAATAAATCTCAATTGATACACTTAGGTGTATTGTAGAATGGCCCTATATGAAATGGAAATGTTTACAAAGCTCCAGTACAAAGTAGACTAAATGATATAAGATTAGTAGAAACGTTAATCCAAGAACAGTAAAATGAAATACCTCAATAAAAATCATACAGAACTAGAAAGTCTTAAACAATGTCCTTGAAAATTTTTCAGTAATTACTTTGCTTAATACTTGAAAAATGGTCAGTTGTTCGATGATGTGGATGTTTGTTTGTTTTGTGAAGATTTTTGTTTGTTTGTTTTGTTTTTTGAATAAATGAGACCAGTAAATGGTATTATCAAAATATCCTACCTAGACAGTGTAACTTAAGAATATAGGAAAGAAGAAACTAAACACTTAATGATTCCAGCAATACAAATAAGATTCTTCAATCTCATTTAGTTTTAAAAATGATTCTGCATCAAATTGCTCAATAATACAAAAGCACTTCTGAGGATTTAGCTCTATGATATTCTGGTGGGGGTTTTTGTTTGGTTTATTTTTTTCCCTAGGAATGTTAAGGGTTTGAGCCTGTTTAAAGAATTATAATTTCCATTTAAATGAAATCCAAATCAGATCCCTTCCTGAGATATATACTGGCTATCATAGAATTGATGCCTGATTACTGTCCTGTGCATCAAGAAGAATAGAATAGAATAGAATGGAATGGAATGGAATAGAATAGAATAGAATAGAATAGAATAGAATAGAATAGAATAGAATAGAATAGAATAGAATTAACCAGGTTGGAAGTGACCTTCAAGATCATCTGAGCTCCTTCTCACCTCCATCTGAGCACAATGAAACACTATTATCACTGTGAGAGTAATTGAAAATGTTTTGGTGTCTCCATCTCTAAAGGTACTCTGAAGTTGTCTGCAACTCCCTCTGCAGTAAGCAGGGGTATCGGCAGCTAGATCAGGGTGACCAGAACCCTGCTGAGCTTCATCTTGAATACCTCCAGTGATGGAGCCCCAACCACCTCCCCAGGCAACATGTTCCAGTGTTCACCACCCTCATAGTAAAGAATCTATTCCTAACATCCAATCTAAATCTGCCCTTCTCTAATTTGAAGCCATTACCCCTTGTCCTATCACCACAGGTCTTTTTGAACAGTCTATCTCCATCCTTCTTCTAGGCCCCCTTTCAGGTACTGAAAGGCTACTATTAGGTCTCCCCAGAGCCTCCTCTTCTTCAGGCTGAATAACTCCAGCTCCCTCAGCCTGTCCTTGTAGCAGAGGTGCTCCAACCCCTGATCATTTTCATGGCCCTCCTCTGGACCCTCTCTGTATTGATAGTGTGGATTGTTCTGGTCCAGGTGCAGACCCCTGCACTTGCTCTTGAACCTCATGAGGTTTACCTGGGCCCACCTCTCCAGCTTCTCCAGGTCCCACAGCACCACTCAGCTTGGTGTCATCTGCAAACTTGCTGATAGTGTACTCAATCCCACTATCTATGTCATTGGTAAAAATATTAAACAGTACAGGTCCCAGTACAGACCCCTGAGGGACACCATTTGTCACTGCTCTCCATCAGGACTTCAAGCCATTGAGCACCACCCTCTGGATGCAACCACCCAGCCAATTCCTTATCCACTGAACAGTCCAACCATCAAATCCGTATCTCTCCAACTTGGTGAATAGGATGTTGTGAGGGGACTGTATCAAAAGCCTTGCAGAAGTCCAGATAGACCACATCCATGGTCGGAGGCTACTAGCTTTGTGTCCCTGCTTGAGCCAGCAGGTTGGAGCACATGACCTCCACAGGTCCCTTCTAACCTCAGAGATTCTGTGATCCTATGATTATATTCTGGGCTATGAAACAAGTGACATCTTTCCCTGTGGGACATATAGGAACATTTTGCTTAGCATGAAGATGTCAGATGCTAAGCTCACTGTTACAAGACTTTATACTTGTAACATCTTTATACATCTTGAATTTATTTTCCTTTGCGTGGTATAAAAATGGCAACTGAAGGACCACATCTCTTGCAAGATTCTTAAAACCAAGTGTATCAAGGTTAAGAATTTAAATGCTATTAGATGTTGGAAGTAGTCTGTAAGAAATAAATAAGGCAGTAAATATGGATGTTAATGCCATAAAGTGTAAAATATGTATTTTGACAACTTAATATTTGCTTTGAATTAGAAAGAATACATACACATAAACAATACATGTACATATGTTATGGGATTTTGTAAATATCAGTGCAAATACCTGAACTTGCATTCTGGAATATAGACAAAGACTGAATATAGATTTTTAAATACTGCTTGTACATATATGCTGAAGTAGTGTTTTCAGGATCATACTCTTGAAAAGTTTTTTCTTTTTTTTTTACACTCTGAATACTGAATTTAGTTTCTAAATATGGCAAACATACCCAAAGCAATTGCATTGTTTTTTAATGTCACATTTTTTGATCACATAATTGAGCTTAAGCCTCCATTGATCATAACCATAGCTAGATACCTCAAACTCAATTGAATTACTAGCACCAAAGTCTCCAGTAGCCTTTGGAGTGATTTAAAATTTCTGAAACACTGTCTTGAGTTGGACAAATATGTTTCATTACTTGTACTGTGTGCCATTGACTGCTCAGAAAGCTCTGCATCATCTTCTTTGGACTAAATGATCTTTGGAGGTCCCTTCCAACCCAGACCATTCTATGATTCCATGAAAAACTCTAAAGAACGTTGATCTGCGCTTGTTCACCGAGACACCTCTGAAGATCCAACCATGTCAGTGTGATAAGAACCTGGGCAGATTGGCCAGAAACTGCTTGGATTGTCATTGTGTGTTCTTGTTTAATTTTGTTAATAACAGTTTATATCTAGCTTTATTTGCTTTATATTTTACAGGCATTTTCTTTTGTTGGGCAATGTTTGCATACAGTTCTGAAGCCCCTATTACACGAATTACCTGGATGTGCTGGAATGTGGTCCAGAGAAGGGCCATGAGGATGATCAGAGGGATGGAGCTCCTCTCCTATAGAAACAGATTGAGAGAGTTGGGGCTACTCAGTCTGGAGAGGAGAAGGCTCTGAGGAGACCTTATTGTGGCCTTCCAGTATCTGAAGGGGGCCTACAAGAAAGCTGGGGAGGGACTTTGTAGGCTGTCAGGCAGTGAAAGGACTAGGGGGAATGGATCCAAGCTAGAAATGGGTAGATTCAGATTGGATGTTAGGAAGAAATTCTTCACCATGAGGGTGCTGAGACACTGGAACATGTTACCCAGGGAGGTGGTGGAAGCCTCATCCCTGGAGATTTCGAAGGCCAGTCTAGATGTGGCTCTGAGCAACCTGATGTAGTGTGAGGTGTACCTGCCCATGGCACGGGGCTTGGAACTAGATGATCCTTGAGGTCCCTTCCAACCCTAACAATTCTGTGATTGCCAGCTGCAGAAGTTCCCAGCTAGGCTTCAGTTCTCACCACAAAAATAAGTGATCTCCAGTAGATTCAGTGTCACATTTGAAGTTCTGATATGTAAGATGATATTATGCAGCCATACATCGAGATCTGCATGCTACCCTAGATTAACTATTGTCAGTATGGTTAGTCTTACTTCTACATATCAAACATATGTTTAAAGAGTGCATGTACATATGCATACTATGCAGTGTTTTTATGGTTTATGAAGTATTACATATGTACTGTTGCCATTTCATAGGACAAAAGGAGTTCTGGAATGTACGCTGTAGAACTTTACTGCATTACTGTAATGAGAAATAGCTGGATGAACTTTTTTGCTTGCGGGAACTCTAATTAAAATGAATGAAAGCAGACATTTGCAATTACCATTGCAGAGCAAGGGGATCAATTTCAGATCTAACAACTTGGTGCTTACTTCTCCCCAGCTGAGTCTTCCTATTGATAATAATTGGATGCCGGTTGCTTGAAGAGCAAAGGTATAAATAACCAAATATATTGCAATCTGACAGAACAGAAGTAATTTTAAGGTGCATGGATACCAAGAAATTATCTTTATATAATCTGAAAGAAAGAGGGAACACAAGTAAACTCTGAAGATGTTAATATACAGGGGAAAAAAAATGTACCTGAAAGACAGTAGTTCTATTATGAAATCGATTATTTTCAATATTACAAATTAGTAATTTTACTCCCCAAAGAGTTCAAAATTACTGTTTTAAATAAACTGACAATCATGTAATTCTCATGTAGATTGGTCTCACAACATCTCTCAGGAATCATTCCATCTCAGTTGAGGATTGGCTTTGCTTTTTTTGGGTAGACCAGATGTTATTCATCAAGAAAAACATTTTCTCAGAGGCACAACAGTGCCTGTGAATGGCAGCACGAATTGAATGGGAAGGTTGAAATTCAAAGAAAGTGTCTTATGTGTTAAAAAAAAATATGGAAAATCTTTACCAACTGTCATAGACTGATCCATTTTTCTTTTAAGGCTCTCATTGACAGAAAAGGAACGTGTAGATAAACACAAGAGTATTCCTTCAAGTATCACTTTGTTGGCAGTTCATTTTCCTTGCATTTTATAGTATCAAAAAACTATATTGACTTACGTTCCTCTGCTTCAATTGATGAGAACAGTTAGATTCATTAGATTTGAAGATAGAAAGTCTTTATCTTACAGAGTCCTTCCTCAAACATCTTGAGACACCAATATCTACAATAGTTCCAGTGATAAAATTGGTTGATCTACTGGTTTGACAAGAAACATTTACTTCATTAAGGCTCAAAGCCTCATCAAACCTGACCTGTAACACTTGAAGGGGTGAAGGATCCATCCACAGCTTCACTCATTCCAGTGTCTCACCAGCTACATCATAATAAAATCCATCCATATATCTAATCTAAACCTCCCCTCTTTCATTTTTAAAGTGATGTCCCTTGTTCTGTCACTAGAGGCCTGGTAAAATCTTTCTCCATCTTTCTTACAAGTTCTGTTCAGGTACTGAAACGCTGCAGTAAGGTCTTCTGGGAGACTTTCTCCAGGCTGAATAGCTCCAGCTGTCTCAGCCTTTCATCATCAGAAGAGGTGTTCCAGGCCTCTGATCATTTTTGTGGCCCTTCTCTGGACTTGCACTGGGAACCTCAAAGGTGAATGAAGTAGTCTACATGAGGTCTCAGCAAGAGATCAGTAGAGAAGGAGAATCACCTCCTTTGATCTGCAGGTTATGCTTTTCATACAACTCAGAATATGAAGGGCTTTGTGGACTATGAATGCACATTGCCAATTTATGTTCAGCTTTTCATCCACCTCTATTGTCAGATCCTTCTCCCAGGGCTGCTTCCAATCTATTCTTCTCCCAGCATGTACTACTACTGGTGATTTCCCCAGGTGTATCACCTTGCACTTGGACTTGTTGAACTTCCTGAGTTCACATGGACCCACTTCTCAAGCCTGCTGAAGTCCCTAAGGATGCCATCCCCTCCCTGTAGTCTATCAGCTGCACCACTCAGCTTTTTATCATCTGTAAATTTGCTGAGGGTACATTCAATCTTACTTTCCATGCCATTGATCAAAATATTTAATAGTATTGGTCCCTGTATGTTCCCTTAAGGGATACTGATTTACATTTGGACATTCAGCCATTAACTGCAATTCTTTGGATATGAACATCCAGACAGTTCCTAATCCATTTAACACTCATTCTGTAAAACTCAAATCTCTACAATTTAGAGGACAGAATGTTGTGTGGGACTGTGACAAAGACGTTACAGAAGGCCAGGTGTATGACAGCTATAGGTATTTGCTTGTTGACTGATGCAATCAAGCACAGTCAAGCAGAATTTGCCCTTGGTGAAGTCATCTGCTATGGTTCCAAATATTTTAGCACTATTTTATTTGCTTTACATGTAAGTTATGCTTTCCATCTGTCCATGAACAAGATTTTGAATGTATCAGATAACACAAGCCCTATGAGGAAAGACTGAGGGAGCTGGGGTTGCTTAGCCTGGAGAGGAGGAGACTCATAGGTGACCTTATTGCTGTTTACAACTACCTGAAGGGAAGTTGTAGACAGGCGGATGTTGGTCTCTTCTCCCAGGCAGCCAGTACCAGAACAAGAGGGCACAGTCTCAGGCTGTGCCAGGGGAGGTTTAGGTTGGATGTTAGGAAGAAGTTCTATACAGAGAGAGTGATTGCCCATTGGAATGGGCTGCCTGGGGAGGTGGTGGAGTCATCATCATTGGAGGTGTTCAGGAGGAGACTTGATGGGGTGCTTGGTGCCATGGTTTAGTTGTTTAGGTGGGTTGGATTGGTTGAGGGGTTGGATGTGATGATCTTGAAGGTCTCTTCCAACCTGGTTTTTTATTATTATTATTATTATTACACATGCAGCACATAATAAGGACCTTACCTTAATTTGTTGACATATTATAAATGAGATTAGGTAAACATAATATCAAATGGATGTGTTGCAACCAAAGAGAGGACAGTGATTGATAATAATGCTATAGAAGAAGAATTTCTTAGTATAGGACCCTGTCAGTGGAACATCAGGAGCAATGCAAATATAATGTCTAAGCATAGCAGGAATAATCTTTACAGGTAAGAGAAAAGGTAAGTAGTACAGGGAGCCAGAATAATAACTTAAGAATTAAAAGAAGTGATAGTATGAAGTTGGAAGATAGAAATCAGCATCCTGGTAAGGGACAGACAGAAGAACCTGCAGAAGGCATTCCCCATGTATGTGTTGAGTAATGGGATTTTCATGCAGCTCCATTAATCCTGAGCAGTCATGTGACTTCCAGCTGCTTAATTTAGGTAACAATTCCCTGATTCTGACTTTAGAGAAGAAAAAAGGTTTGTGCTTTAATTTAGAAGCTTTTTTATTTTCTGTGATGACAGATGATGGTGTAATTCTATATAATTTTTTTTTTTTTGCAAAGATTCATAAGCCAATGACAGCCTGTAAGAACTTCAGATAAGGTCATCTAACTGGACTATGCAAAGAAAAAGCACATGGGTTAATTTCATAACTAACAGACATTTTAATCAATGCGTGACATGCAGAGTGATCAGAAAGCTAAAGCATAAGACAGTTAATTGGAAGCGTGTGCCTCATCAAGCAGAAGACTTCTTTTTTAATGGAAAGATAGAAAGAAAAATGAGAGAAAACAAGTAAAATAACAGAAAATGTGCTTCAGGTAAAAGGAATCATGAATTTCCATGTTAAAATGAGGTAAACTGAACATTAGTGGTTGACTTTAGCATGAATTATCTAGAAAAAATATTTGTAAAAGCATTTTCCTTAGCTCTGGTGTTGAAGTTCTGTTTTCAAGAGGTCAGATGTCTGAGGAGTACCCACCTTCATAAGGATACAGCATATGTTTACATTCATAAAATAGGATTGGGGTTTTTTTGCTTCTCCCTCATTTTAGAAGTACTTAATTTCTCTGCAGTCAAGTAAATAGAAAGCTCAACTAATACCTCTGTCATAGGAAACTGCAAACATTTATGAGAAAATTCATTTCCTAGAATTTAATCCAGTTATTCAAAGTGCCCTTGTGTCAATCAAGTAATAAATAAGTGTATTACATATAATTAGATTTTATCATAATTAAATAATATCTTTTTAGATTTATTTTTTTTTTCCAACTTAGCACTGTGCTTATTATAAATACACTGATGCAATTTTCTGACCTACATGCAGTTGTGTCACAACCTTAAAACTGGTCACAAAGATCCTCAAAGAGAAATGGTAGCTGGTATTGAAAGTGAGATTAATTTTACTTTAAAACAGCAATGATTTTTGTGTTCATATTTTTTTCCTTTCTTAACTGTGCTTAAGTAGAAAAATACAAAGCTATTTATACTAAAACACTAAGTAGTGAAAATTCACCATCTGATTTGTCTTCATTTGACTCTTGTTTTTTCTTGATAAGTCAGTCAAAGTTAAATGTGTAAATATTAGATGCTAAAAGATTGAAACCTCTTGTTTATAAATTCCTGTTTCCCACAGCCTATTGATATATGCTGTATATTGTTATCTACTCTTACATATTCATATTATTTATATAGCAAACAAAAATTCAGAAACTGTAACTATGCACTTGAGTTAAATATAAGCAGTCAATATTTAAGGCTTTTTCAATTACTTCATGCAGGCAAGAGACTAAACTGAAAAGCTGAATTACAAAAAAGATCTGGGTTTTATTTACTATACTACAGTTGTCAGAAATTACATTCTCAACTACAAAATCATCGACTAACTTAGGCATCAAAAAAGTGTAATTGGAGAGAAGAGTTAGGTAGCAATCATGAGCTTAGATAGGTTGACAGAATAACTCCATACAATCATGTTTATTTTCTTTGCTTAAAGGCTGCTTTATCTTTGTGGCTAGGCAATTTAGATATGTGCCTGGTTTAGATATCCTATGTGGTTACACTGAGTAAAGGTGCCATAAAAGGCTTGAGTTAAACTAGGTTATCCAAGAGTTTTCATCTAGGTTCAGCAATTAATAACCATCCACCTTTGCACTGTAGGAGCTAATAAATAAAGCATGAGTCTATACTAGTATTTTGGTTTGGCTCAATGTTGTGCTTATTTCTTGCTGACAAATGCTTTCACATGTATTGTCACTTCTGAGACAAATTTTGCAATCATTCCACTAACCATGCATTTGTACACCTTGTGGGATAATCTTCAGTGTTTGAACTTGATCTCTTCTTAAAGTAAAAAGTAGTGCCAGCTAGTAATAAGCACACACCTTAGGAGACCATTCTGGAAGCAGTTAGGATAAACTTCCTTGAAATACATACGCTGTGCATATCAGGTCCTCAGCATTAGCTGTTTCACCTGAACTATCTCAATTTTGGCTGAAATATTTTCTGATACAGATATCATCACACTTACTGCAGTTTGTCATTGTTTCAAGATTAAATAAATTATATATATGTAAGTTACTACATTTCACATAATAATAATAATAATGTAGTTGCCTAAAAATTAAAAGACAAATGAAATTTCCATTTTATGTGATTCTCATGATGGCTTTCCACATAATGGTTATGAGCATTGTGTGTCAATGTAGATTTTATCACTACCTCACACAAGTTGAAAGAGATGTAGAGGATCCTTTTTATTGAGCTAGGAAAAGAAGCTGAGGCTCAGTGATGTGGAGATGGAAGTATTCTAGGAAATAAGGGAATAAATTCAGACTGAAACAGTCCATCTACAGTTGGAATTGTATCTAGACATCAGACAGTATATCAATCTTCCTAAAGTAAGTCTGTCAAGAAGGTATTTTCTACCAACTGTTGCAAGCACTTTACAGAAAGAAAATTAAGTAAACTGAGTACAAAATGAAAGAAATGTATGCCTAAAGTAAGATGACATGCCAGTAGTCCCACTCCTTACCTGTCTTCTCCATTTGTCCTGGAAAAGATTTCTTTGTCACTTTTCAAGTGATTTAATGAAACTGTATAGATCCAAGATTTTTCCATGTTTATTGACCTGGCACTAATGCCTGTATTATGTTTTTATATGCTTTCAGCTTTATTTGAACTAAGCATTTTTCCTCATCTCCAACTATTTTCCTCATCAGGAAGTTTGTACCTAATGTGCCAGCACTAAGCAAAACATCACAATAGGTTAATACTGCCATTAACCTAGAGGCACTGTAGGGCATTTAAAATATTTTAAATGCTATTATTGGATCATCTTAGCTGTAACTCGAGAACAGACAAATTAAGATCTGAAGAAGGAACTGAATTTGTGGCTGCAAGTTTAAATTAGCTTATATGCAACACCAATAAAATCTCAAAATCCTTGCTGTGTTTACCCTATCACAAGGTGAATGTGAAAACTGTTGTGCTTAATTCTTGCTGACAAATACTTTCACATGTATTGGCAAACAGTCAGCTACAGTTGAATAGAACAAAGCAGCTGCTCACAAAGCTCAGCCAAGAGCCAATAATTGTTAGTCTTCTTTCTCCTCTGCAGTTCACTAAGGGATTGTGTCAAAAAGTCAGACACATATTTCAGATGCCCAAAAGAGACATTCTTGTATTACCATTCTTTTGTATGTACATGCTCATGGAAGAACATCAGTTATTCCCCAGGCACAGACTGATTACGTGATCAGTTCACTGAAGAGTCTGGGAAGTCCTGGTGGGATCCTGCTCTGAAACCATTTTACTGTACATGATTGTAATAAACTTGTCTTGGTGCCATTGACTTTGTTCCTGACGGTCAAAGATTGTTCTTCCTTCACCCTGAATGTCTCTCATGCCAAAACACTCTCAGCAGAGCTGTAATACACCATATATAATAAAAATCCATCTCTTTCATAGGCTTCCTATTGCTTCTCTGGCCAAATTTCAACCACGTGCACTCATCTTAAGTTTTAGAATTGGTCCTTTGTGATTTTGTGAAATGATAGTAAGGTAACAGAAACCATGCTTTAACCATCACAAAACTAAAAGAAACAAAGTTGTCCTGAAACTGCAGGCCAAGTGTAATGCATTGCTTAAGCTGTGAACTCACGGATGAATAGAATAGAATAGAATAGAATTAACCAGGTTGGAAGAGACCTTCGAGATCATCATGTCCAACCTATCATCCGACACCACCTAATCAACTAAACCATGCAACCAAGCATCCTGTCAAGCCTCGCCCTGAACAGCCCCAGCGACGGCGATCCCACCACCTCCTCAGGCAGCCCATTCCAGTGGGCAATCACTCTCTCTGTGTAAAACTTCCTCCTAACCTCCAGCCTAAACCTCCCCTGACGCAGCCTGAGACTGTGTCCTCTTGTTCTGGTACTGGTTGCCTGGGAGAAGAGACCAACCTCCGCCTCACTACAACCCCCCTTCAGGTAGTTGTAGAGAGCAATAAGGTCACCCCTGAGTCTCCTCTTCTCCAGACTAAGCAACCCCAGCTCCCTCAATCTCTCCTCATAGGGCTTGTGCTCCAAGCCCCTCACCAACCTTGTTGCCCTTTTCTGGACACGCTCCAGCAAGTCAACATCCTTCCTAAACTGAGGGGCCCAGATGGTAAGATTATTGCTTTCTAGACACAGAGAGTTAGCAAAATTTGCTGCTCTAAGGGTCTAAAATTCAATCATATAAAATTTAGCTTTATGTTATGAAATTATAGTGACTAATAACTCTTTATTTAAAGAGACTAGAAACAAACTGTATTCTTTCTGCAAAATAAAAAGGAAAGTACATATTGGCATAGATTCCTGACTATTAAAGTCAGGAATACCTTTTTTTTTAAGAAAGGTATCATGAAACTGTGCTATAAGCCCTTTCTCATTAACTAGTGGCTCTTTGTTGTGCTTTTGAAGCTGTATCTTATTGTAACTGTGGTGGAAAGCATAGCTAGTGGACTATAAAAAAGAAAACCTAGTTGTGTATGTTTGTTTGATTGATTGTTTGTTTCTCCAAGAGTGTTACCTATTCAGGTGATTATTATATTGGGACTGAAGATACCTCATTTGTACAGCTGGGCTGCTTCCCTTGGTATGAATTCTTAAAGGACTTAACATAAGACTGCTGCATAAGGTAAAACATAGAGCCTAAATCTCAAACATGAACAAGTGCAACTAGATAATTTTTTTTCATATAGAGAAGTAAAGAACATTAAAAAATATATAAAAGTTTGGTTTGTCTTGTTTAAAAAAATGATATCTGGAGATTCTAGTAACATGAACTACATAACTCAGAAGGGGTCCTTCAAAATTCCCTTAGTTTTCAAAAGGCTGTCATTTTGTATTAAATAAAACGCTTTATAATCAGTCTCAGTGTTTTCTGAAAAGCAAGTATCAAGATCCAAACCATTCATCAACCTTTTCCTGCTTCCAAATATTTACCCTGACACATTGTTTCCTGTATTTTTTTTTCCCAAAAAAGGTTTCAAGTTGCATACAGCTGATATTTCTGAGTTCCAGCAACCTATTGTCATTCAGCTGCTATCTTATCTCTCCATAGTCAGCTGTGTTCTGTTTACCAACACATGATACCCATTGTACTGGCAGATAAGTTCAAGCTGTTCTGTAGATATAAAGGCAATAGCAAGCTATTCATGTGGGGCTTGATTTCCCTTAAACAGGTTCACACAAAGAGGCTACTTCATGACATCAAATAGAGGAAAAGTGAATCAATACCTGGGAAGGGGAGGGGAGCTTGTGAAGGGATAAGGAAGATGGTAAGACTGGAAAACCCCCTCAAAGCTAAAATATAGTTTCTTTAAGAGTGATGACAATAGTAGTTTGCTACAAATTATTCTCAAGTCTCCTAGTTTTCATATTTCCTTTTTTTATTCTGATACTTCTATCTCTTTTTCTTGTTCTATCCCAGACACATTGTTGCCTTTTCAATAGTAGCTTAAGATTCAATGATCCATTTCAGCCTCTTTTTTTCCATGTAACATTTATTCCATAAAGTTATGTAGCTGTTCAAATGGGTGAATTTTGAAAGTTCCTGAAAGTTAGAAAACACTAGTAAGGATGTAATTTTCTCCTTCATTTCTTTTTTCAAGGTCAGGAGTAGATTTGCTCGGATTTTCCCCTGTCTGAAAAGGTGACTTGAGGTTCCTCATAGTCTTAAATGAGTTTTCCAGGATCGGTTAATTAAAACACACCTGTCTCCTGTAGTTTTGCTGAGCATTGAAGCTGAAGTAGCAGGCACAAAGAAAGATGCAGAGGAATGTTCACAGCTGTTGATAAATTAAGAATATATTGCAATCATTTTACTTGTAGGTTTTTTAACAGATTTGAATAATTTTTGTTAATAGATTTGATGACTTGAAAGCAGTAATAAGGAGAGTGGCGTAAGACGAACAACATTTCTTTGTTTCTGTATTCAGAAAGTATATCATGATGTATATAATTATGCAATATTTAATTCAGAGGACTTCAAATTTCTGCCCCAAAGCATTTTGGATAGCCATTGTAAAAAGTCACAGAGTTGCATACTTTGCCTTTGTGATCAGCCTGCTTTGGTTTGTTTCACTCCTTTGTTATAAATCAATGTGAAATCTAATATCTATCATTTCTTTCTGTGTAAATCAAGAAAAAACAAAGAAACAAACACCCCCACCCCCCCAATCCCCCCCAAAAAACCCACAAACAACAAACCACGAATACCAAACACTTCCCAAGCTTTGTGTCTCTATGCACTTGCTAAGGGCTAGGGCTGGCCTAGCCACTTGGCTGGTGACATGCTCTTTATTAACCCTTCTCCCTTCCCAAGGGGAACAGAAAGGGAATAAGGGAGAGAGATATATGGATTGGAAAAGAAAACTGAATCAGCTTCAATGAAAGCAATAACATCACAGAATCACAGAATGTCAGAGGTTGGAAGGGACCTCTGGAGATCATTGAGACCAACCTCCATGTCAAAGCAGGATCATGTAGGGCAACAGGAATGCATTCAGGCAGGTTTTGAAATTCTTTAGAGAAGGAAACTCCACCACCTCTCTGGGCAGTGCTTGATCGCCCTCACTATAAAGAAGTGTCTCTTCATGTTGAGGTGGAACCTCCTGTGTTCCAGCTTGTAGCCCTTGTTCATTGTCCTATCACTGGGCATGAACAAAAAGAGTGACAACTTCATTTTGACACCCATCCCTCAGATATTTATAGGCATCAATAAGATACCCTCTCAGCCTTTTCCTTTTGAGACTAAACAGCCCCAGGTCCCTCAGTCTCTCTTCATAGGAGAGATGTTCCAGTCCTGCAATCATCCTTACAGATCTCTCTTGGATCCCTGTCTCTCTTGAACTGGAAACCTCAAAACCAGACTCAGTGTTCCATGTGTGGTCTCACCAGGGCAGAGTAGAGGGGTAGGAGAACCCCCCTAGACCTGCTGGACGCACTCTTCTTAATGAAACCCAGGATGTGGTTGGCCCTTTTGGCCACAAGGCCACATTGCTGTCCAGTGGATAACTTGCTGTCCACTAGGACTCCAAAGTCTTTCTCCATGTATCTGCTTTACAGCAGAATGACCCCTAATCTGTACTGGTGAATGGTATTAATCTTCCCCAGATGCAGGACTCTGCACTTATGTTATTGAACCTCACGAGGTTCACCCTCACTGAGCTCTCCAGCCTGTCCAGATCTCATTGGATGTCAGCACTGCCTTCCAGTGTGTCAGCCACTGAAGAAGAGAGCTTGATCCTTCGGCTCTATACTATGCCATATGTGGGATGGTATACCTTGTTGCCAGTTTTGAGCCATCTGTCCCGTTCACACCTCCTCACAAGTGCAACCCTCTACTTATTGCATCTCCAATATAGTACAAAAGATCTAACAGTGACCTTGGTCTCCATAGGATCAAGTATAAGCAAGAGTATTTGTGCATGTCAGTCCCTGATAGTAATTATAAATATTGAGTGTTACCATTTCCAGAAGCAGACACTGTCTAAAAATATGTTCTGTTAACTTCAAGTGCAGTTACTCAGTAAAGATTGAGCTGAAAAGTGAAATCAGTGAACAAAGGCAGCTCTGCACAAAGGTTTTAGGGCTCTCAGCGCTGGAGCACGTTTCCTGGCCACTTACGCAGGGATTGGCGGTAGTGCCGCTGCCGCCAGGGGTCATTGTGAGACCACACTGGCGGCTGAGCCGGAGTCGCCTGGTGAAATGTGCTGTGATTTCAAACGACCTTGTTCTGCTGCAAGAAACATACATAACTCATTCCGCCGCAAACCGCTGGAAGTGACTTTTCATTTCGGTCCAGCTTTTAGTTGTTGTTATAGTTTTGCTTTGTTTTGTTTCCTTTTGGGTTTTTTGTTTTGTTTTGTTTGTTATTGTACCAAAGTACAAAAATGCATCATCTAAAAAGAATAATAAAATTTCACTCATAAAAAACCCTGCAGTGAAGTTTCCCTAGTTCAGATCAGTAAGTCCATCGAAGTTGCTAAGCTCATTTCAGACCACCAAGAAAGCTCAGCTTTCTTCACTAGCCTTAAAGGGACTCATTCATCAGCCTAAACCACTTTACACAAACTCTCACAACAAAGCCAGTGGAATATTAAAACAAAATGAGCAATGGAATCAGCAAATTGAACACTGAACATTCAAGTTACAGAACAAAGCAATCTGTTAGTCCAAACTCATTTTCATTACATTGAAAACAAAGGGGTGGGGGGTGGGGGGTGAGTGGAACACAAATAAACAAACAAAGCAAACGAACCCCCAAACATTAAAAACCAACAAACCAACCAAACAAAAAGGCAGCTTTATATTATATTTTGTGGAATAGTTCTCAAATGAACACCATAAAGAAGTGCCTAATTAACAGAAGGATATAATCAGACAAAAAACTTCTTCAAAGCGACAGTGGAGTAGGAAATACAATGATAAAGTGCAGACAGAATATTTTAAAGGTAATTGCTCTCTCCTTACACCCATATGGAAAGGTTAAATGTACAAGACACTCTGAGCATATTTGATTTACTGTATTATTTTATGGCCTGTATTATCTAAATAATCAGATCTGATGATGACACAAATAGATGGGCTCTAAATCTCAGTGCTAAGATGTACTAAGAAGATTTGAAAGGTGAATGCTTTAGTCCAGAAGAAAAGAATCAGACAGAAAGAAGTCTGCTCATGATTTGAAAAATGCTGCTGTTTCTCCTCTGTTGCAAAATTTACTGAAGAACAAAGGAGAATCATCTTTAAAAGGGGAAGCAAATTAATATTCTTTCCTTTGCAACCAACATAAACAAAACCAAAGCTTATCTATGAGCAGAAAAAGAGGCCAAAGTAAGATTAATTTGATCAAAATACTTTTGCTGATGACAAGAACAAATATTTCATGTTGGTGGTTTGCTTCATTCAGTTTTCTCAGACTCATAATTGGTATACATTCCTGCCATGGGTGTGTAAATGCTTCAGAAGGAGATCCTCGAATCACCAGCAATCCACCCTGCTTGTATATCAAACCTTATGATTCACTGATTACTTTTCTATAGATTTTTCTAAAAAATAAATCAATCTCCATGTATTGCTCTTCAAATTTTATGCAGTGATTTTTCTCTGTTTAGATCTTTAAGGACCCGTTGAGATTTTTGATAGAAGAGAAGGGAATAGGAAGAAGTTTGGGAAAACTATTCTGAGTTGTGTTTTATTGGAGAAATTTTTACAACCTAGGAGCATATGGGAATACCATTTGAAGAAAATGACCCTCTTTCCCCTTTGAAATTAGAATAGAATAGAATAGAATAGAATAGAGTAGAGTAGAGTAGAGTAGAGTAGAGTAGAGTAGAATAGAATAGAATAGAATAGAATAGACCAGACCAGACCAGGTTGGAAGAGACCTTCAAGATCATCATGTCCAACCCATCATCCAACACCATCTAATCAACTAAACCATGGCACCAAGCACCCCATCAAGTCTCCTCCTGAACACCTCCAATAATGGCGACTCCACCACCTCCCCAGGCAGCCCATTCCAATGGGCAATCACTCTCTCTATGAAGAATTTCTTCCTAACATCCAGTCTAAACCTCTCCTGGCACAGCTTGAGACTGAGAAATGGGAAATGCAGCAAATCTATGGGAACAGAATTTGTGAACAGTGTCTTTGAAGGTTTTCTGCTTTTATTTGGGTTTCAAACGCCATAAAATGTAACAAATAATTCCACTTGCACTCTATGACTGCACAACCTGAGAAAATAAAACATAGGAAAGTTATTCTCCCTCCATTACTGAGTACTTTTAATTGAAATAGTAGAAAAATGTTTAATTTTTAGGAACTCATAACTGCTTCAGGATCACTTATCAAGTCTAAATAAACAAGTGAACAAAGAAAAATAATGGTAAAAGCCATTTGAAGTCTTTTAGTAAAAAGCAGTTGCAAGTAAAGTTTTGCAACTTCCTTTGGATAAAATAGCTACAGAATCTTATAAAGATTACATGAATGTCAACATTGTTTTTCTCATAATAATGACAAAGAATGAAAGAAGTACTTGCTGGTGCTGGTCTCTTCTCTCAGGTAATTAGTGATAGAACAAGCGGGAATGGCCTCAAGCTGTGACTGGGTAGGTCTAGACTGGACACTTGGAAAACTTTTTTTCATAGCAAGAGTGGTCAGGCATTGTAATGTGCTGCCCAGGGAGGTGGCTGAGTCACCACCCCTGGATATGTTTAAAGGTCGTTTGGATGTGGTGCTTGGGGATATGTTTTAGGGGTGAACCTTGCAGTGTAGGGCTATTGGTTGGACTTGGTGATCCTGAAGGGCTCTTCCAACCTGAATGTTTCTGTGATTCCATGATAACAGACCAAGGTTTAGCAAACTGGAAGAATATGTACATATATCTGAGGAGAGATATATTTATAATGCTACTTAGTAATTTTAATTTTGACAGTGTTTTAAAGTACTGCCACACCAGATGTGAGAGGGAATTTTGACAGTTACGAGTTGTTTCTTATGGACTGATGACAACATGGAAACTCTAAATTAGGAAGCTGTAATGGGAATGTATATGACACTACTTTGGTTAGCTGATCATACCAGTAAATATGATAAATAGGAGAGAGTAGGATTATGTCACAGCTGGAGATGTAATTACTGTATATATTACTGCTTGATAGCTTTTGTGCTATGTATTAGGGAACATGTGTCTCAGTTTTACCAATTAACCTACTGAAAAAAACTCCCAGTAACTTCAAAGTGTGTAACAAAGTATTGTTCCTGGGTTTTTTACATTATTCTATCTGAGCCTCTTTTTTTTCCCCCCCCTTCATTATTTTTTATAAATTTCCAGTGGAATAAAAACAGAAGAATCTCACATGATTGTAAAAAGTTTCTGGCCCACAAAATTAGAACATATTGTGTTTCCTTGACCTTCTACCATTCAAAAATTCTCAGCATGAAAAGAATTCTCCTGGCTAGCAGCTGCAGAGTCATTTTAATCAATATTTAGATCAGATTCTGTAAGCATTAGTATCTCAAATGAATTGGCCTGAATTTCAACTTAGATGAAGCCAAGTTTCAATCGTAGTAAAGACTAAACAGATCACATCTCTTTTGGGATTTGACAAAGAAATTAAACACTCCCTTCTGTCCTTCCCTGTTTTATTTTCTTTCCTTTTTAATGTTTGTTTTTTTTTTTTCCTGAGCCTTTGATGAAACCCTGGTTTTAGTTTCTGTTGAAGGCTTAATCCTGTAAGCCATTCAGTCTACTCATGATCCATTAAATGTCCTCAAGCAATCGTTTAACTTAATTTAAATCATTATTAGCTTAAAAACAAAATAATTGTCTATATGTTGGGTCTAATGCTTAACACTTCTAACACTTCTAAGGATCAACAAGATTTTGGTGCTATTAAGCAGCTCTTAGTCAAGAAAGAGACTTATTTTACTTTAAAGGATAAACATAGATCACATGACCTTTGCTGATAATCAGGACACTTTCTCCACTGACTGTAGAGCTGGCCTGAGATGACTAGTTTGCATGCCTGAAACCTCAGCTCAGACACTCATATAGAGATGTCTAATGCAATTTGTGATACTATTAAATCACTCTAGATGTCCTCCAGTTGCTCCTCTGGAACCAAACAGGTCCTCCATAGATCCTTGGATATGTATGTCACCTCTGAGGTATTCTTGGTTTCTAGAGACCTTTTTGTGAACAGCTGGACTGGGCTCCAGCTTCTTGTATGAGGAAAGTTCTCTGCTTGCATTGAATGTAAGACTTTTTGGTTAAAGAGGAAGTCGATGAGCAAGTTTTAGATGCCTCAGAAAATGTGCAACACTTGACTACAACTTTTTCAATTATATTATGAACTAGGTTAAGATATCTGAGGTGGGAAAATTCTCATGTAAAAGCACTTTTTTTTTTCTCTCCATTGTTAATAGAAGTATGGATTACTTGTGATGTAAACACCTACTTTATAGGCATCACTTTTTGTACTGAGATACATACACATATTTAGTGTTTTCTCAGATGTCCTAGAGTATTCCATCTGGCCTTTACCTCCTTTTCCAGAGGTATAGTCTTCCACAGATCCTAGGTCATGCATGCTAGTACCTCACAGACATCTCAGTTTCCCCTTCAGGGAATCTCAAATGACAGTCAGAGTTGTTTTTCAGTAACAATAACCCACTCCAAAAGCTAAGGGTGCAGAAGCCTACCACAGGGCCAAAGGTAAGACAAGAGCAGTCTTTGTGGTTTTTTGTTTGTTTGTTTTGTTTTTAATTCAATTTTTAATATCTGGGGGGGGAGGGAGGGTTTGCTTTGTTTTGTAGGGTTTTTTGATTGATTGTTTTGTCATTTTGTTTCTGTTTTATTTTTTTTCTTTCCTCAGAGTAATTTGGAGTAAATTCTGATGTATGTTGGATCAAAGGTATCCAGGAAATACAACTATGTATTCCAGTTAAAAATAATTAAAAAGAACCATAATGCCAAGGTATTACAGAAGCTCTCAGACCACTATAGGAAAATTTCTGCAGTTCAGAAGGAAAAATGGAAGAGCTTCGACCTGCCAATTTGTCTCACTTTATGTATAAATGATGCCTTCTTCAATCAGTATCAGACTATATGCTCAAAAAAATTTGCATTGGTGTTTTAGGAAATATAATGATGTAGTCCAGTACATCTTGTTATTTCCAGGAACTAACAGCTGTATAGATTCTCTGAAATAGAAGGAATTAGAAACTAGGAGCCAAATCACTGAGGAAGTAACTATGGAAAAATACCAAAAGCTGAGGAGAAAGCTTAAGTTTTATATATGCTTTGTACTGCTGTTTTGAAAGCACCTGTTTGAGTCCCAAGGAGGACCAATTTAAAGAATCTGTGCAGACTCAAATCAGATTGTATACAGTCTTCAGCTGCTTACTGTCTACTAGATTAAGTACAACAAAAAGAAACCATAGGGAGCAAACATTTCCAGCTTTCAGCTAAAGTTTGTCCAGCTCTCTCCTGTAATGTCAATAGTCCTGGTTAATGAACATAGTGCATGAATCTTTCAAATCCTTGTCTTTTTTCAATAAAACATTATTAAAAGAGATCTGGAACAGTTTTAAAAGTGGTTGTTAAACCATATGATGAGTATAAAAATTAAATTTTCAGCATATCCATCTCTTCAACTCAAAATCAATAAACCAATACACATAAAATTAATACCTTCTATAATTAATTAAATATTTTGGGGGAAATGAACAAAACTTTTTCCTTCCTTCTCAACCCAGAGTTTTGCTCAGAGAGTGGATGCACAGATAGCAATTATTTCTAATGTGATTCACAGGATATTTTTCAGGAAGCAAAGATCACATTTAAAGCTTACTAGGGATGGATAGAATGCTGCAACTTGTTCATCACATATTTTAAGCTGTTGTTTTGAATGATAAAATCTAGTCATATACTGACACCAAAAGTAGAATTTAACTTTAGCAGTTGTTGATAACATCTGATCATTGTACTATAGGGTTCTACTTAAACATGCAGATAAGGGAATTATGATTTCTTCTCTTCTTCACTTTTTTTTTTCTTTTTTCAGTAGCATATTGAATGCCCTGTCAGAAAATATCACATCCTCACTGATAAACTGTCAGGATTTCTATTTTATTGTCTGAAAACATTAGGCTCAATATAGAGATGTGCAATCAGACCAAGCAATGCTGAGTAAATTCTGTTAATACATTTTTGTATCTTGACTTGTCTAGGAAGTAGTATTCAGAAAAACTGAAAAATCTAATGAAAATAGATATACTTCTAAAATTACCATTGGTATTAATTTGGTCTTCTTTTTAAAATCTAAAACTTCTTCTTATAAATAAGGAAAAAAATTCAATAGCATAGTGTCATATTTTTAAATATCTAAGGGAGGTTTTTTTTGTTTTGGTTTGGTTTTAGTTTTGCCTTTTTTTTTTCCCCCCCCAGTGCTTGAAGTTCAAGTGAGAAAAAATTGCCGATGGTGGAAATAAAAGTAAACAACCTTGCTCTGGGAAAGCTCATTTACAATAAAGTTTCAAACTTTCCAAAAGGCTTAATTTATTCCTTGAAGGCATTTTACCTTTGTTAAAGGTTTATGTTACAGAAGAAATTAATTGGTGTGCTTATTCTGCAATAGATAGATAGATAGATAGGCAGATAGATACATAAGCAGATGCAGATAAAAATATACATTCACAGGAAAGTGTATGGGTAATAGCTTTATACACATATCTATACAAATATTGATGTCCACATATCATAGTATCATAGTATCAGTCAGGGTTGGAAGGGACCCCAAGGATCATCCAGTTCCAACCCCCCCGCCATGGGCAGGGACACCCCACACTAGAGCAGGCTGGCCAGAGCCTCATCCAGCCTGGGCTTAAACACCTCCAGGGATGGGGCTTCAACCACCTCCCTGGACAACCCATTCCAGGGCTTCACCACTCTCACGGTGAAGAACATCTTCCTCACGTCTAGTCTGAATCTCCCCACCTCCATCTTCATTCCATTCCCCCTAGTCCTATCACTACCTGAGATCCTAAGAAGTCCCTCCCCAGCCTTCTTGTAGGCCCCCTTCAGATACTGGAAGGCCACAATTAGGTCACCTCGGAGCCTTCTTTTCTCCAGACTGAACAGCCCCAACTCTTTCAGTCTGTCCTCACAGGAGAGGTGCTCCAGCCCTCTGATCATGATCATCTTCGTGGCCCTTCTCTGGACACCTTCCAGCATGTCCATATCCCTCTTGTAATAGGGGCTCCAGAACTGGATGCAGTACTCCAGGTGGGGGTCTCAGCAGAGCTGAGTAGAGGGGGAGAATCACCTCCCTTGACCTGCTGGCCACACTTCTCTTGATGAAGCTGCACACTGAGAGCTCATATTGAGCTTCTCGTCCACCAGCACCCCCAAGTCTCTCTCCTCTGTGCTGCTTTCCAGCCAGTCACTGCCCAGCCTGTATTTGTGCCTGGGATTGCCTCGACCCAGATGCAGGGATATAAAGATAGTAATACAAAAACTGACAGCATCTGTTGTGCTAGTTTATTCTATTTGTGGACTTTAGAGATGTAAATAAGACAAAACCCAATCCTTTACTGTAATCACTGAGACTAATGAGATGTCATGAGGAATCAGACTGTAAGTAAAGTATCTTCATTATTTATGTAGGACTTCCGAAGATCAGTTTGGCTCAGTACTAAACCATCTTAGAATAGAATAGAATAGAATAGAATAGAATAGAATAGAATAGAATAGAATAGGATTAACCGTGTTGGAAGAGACCTTTGAGATCATTACATCCAACTTATCATCCAACACCACCTAATCAACTAAACCATGCAACCAAGCACCCTATCAAGTCTCCTCCTAAACACCACTAATGATGGTGACTCTACCACCTCCCCAGGCAGCCTATTCCAATGGGCAATCATTCTCTCTCTGTAGAATTTTTAACTAACCTCCAGCCTAAACCTCCCCTGGCACAGCTTGAGACTGTGTCCTCTTGTTCTGGTGCTGGTTGCCTGGGAGAAGAGACCAGCCCCCACCTGGCTACAACCTCCCTTCAGGTAGTTGTAGACAGCAATAAGGTCTCCCCTGAACATCCTTGTCTCCAGGCTAAGCAACCCCAGCTCCCCCAGCCTCTCCTCAGAGGGCCTGTGTTCCAAAGCCCTCACCAACTTTGTTGCCCTTCTCTGGACACGTTCCATCAAGTCAACATCCTGCCTAAACTGAGGGGCCCAGAACTGGACACAGGACTCAAGGTGCGGCCTAACCAGTGTAGTGTACAGGGGTGGAATGACCTCCCTGCTCCTGCTGGCCACACTGTTCGTGTTCCACATCTTATTTCAATAGGTTGATATGGGTCTTTTCTGCTCTCAGACAATTCTTTTTTTACAGAAAAGATGAATAATTTCTCTAGAGAAAAATGGAAGGCCCATGAAACTACAGGCCAGTTGGTCTCACTTCTGTGACTGGCAAGACCATGGAGCAGATCCTTCTGGAAACTGCAAAGGCACAATTCAACATCAAGTATCAAGCAAAGTAGCAATCTTAGTTATAAAATGTGACTCTGTCTTTTGCTGTTATTCTTTCTTCCTATAAATGATTTTACTCACAATCACAATTAACACAAATGTGTTGTATAGTGACTTGAGTCCTGGCTATGGCAAGAATAGAATTGTAAGAAAGAGTTACAATATTCCCGAGACAACTACTTGTTATTAATGTAACAGTTCAGCCTAAAGAATTCACAAAACTGTCACTTATAACTACAACTAAGTACTGTGATTGCACTCAGCTGCATGAGGACTCAACTGCCACAGAAAAGTAAAGACATACTGATTTAATTAATTAAATCAAAGTAATGGATATTATTGCACTATTGTATTTTATTCTGCACTCATTCACTCTCCAAAATAAATAAATAAAAATATCATAACAACTTTTTTTCTTCTAAAAGTAACTTTTCAAATATGATTACATCTTTCAACCATTTTCATCCCTTTCATAAAGGTTATCATTCTTTTATGAAAAGCAATAGACTCGAGAGGACACTCGAGGAGAGGAGACTCGAGGAGACTCAAGGAGAGGAGACTCAAGGAGAGGAGAGGAGACGAGAGGAGAGGAGAGGAGATGAGAGGAGAGGAGAGGAGACTCAAGGAAAGGAGACTCAAGGAGAGGAGACTCAAGGAGAGGAGAGGAGACGAGAGGAGAGGAGAGGAGACTCAAGGAAAGGAGACTCAAGGAGAGGAGACTCAAGGAGAGGAGAGGAGAGGAGACTCAAGGAGAGGAGAGGAGACTCAAGGAGAGGAGACTCAAGGAGACTCAAGGAGAGTCAAGGAGAGGACAGGGGAAGGGAGGGGAGGGGAGGGGAGGGGAAAGGAGAAGGAGAGAAAGAGAAAGAAAGAATTTCTGCATAATAATTAGATTTTAATTGGAAATGGAACGAACAGTGGAAGAATCTGCAAAATTTGGCCTTGATTTCTGCATGTCTAACTTCTTTATATGAACTTAAGCAAGCTTTTAGTCAATCTCCTAAATCTTCATTCCAGGGTTTTGCTTTATTCAGGAGCCCATTTATTTATTCATTTATCTTAAATCCATATTTCTTATCTCCTTGGTGTATTCATGCTGTTTCCTAGGTGATTAGGAAGCTCCCTTAACTTTTAAGGTTTCCAGAATTGTTCAGAATCTTGCTTTTAGATCACAAAGTGGGTGGCTAAGATAGAGGTGAAATTTCATCGCAAACCTCTTAAAGTATTTTCAGTTGTTGCTTTTCATTGTTTTTTATTCTCATAGCAAACTGATCGAAATGTTGATCTTGATCTTCTGGTTCAAATATAACCAGTCATAGATACAGGTCATTTTATAGTAAAGTTAACAAATTTTAATAATCATGAGACAGCTTCAGAAGATAATTGTATGCCAGTTCCTTCCAGATAAGAAAGAATTTGTTCATCTCACAAAAGGAAAGGTCAGATCAGAAGTTTTGAGTCTTGACTATGCAAGAAGCTATAAAGCACTTGGCTTGCTTTTATCCTATAGGAAGGACAGCAAAATGCAACAATATTTTCATAATCATATGAACTGTTTGAATTAATAAATTCCTACATCATATGGGTGATTTTTCCCTTGAATTAACAGTTACCAACTTCAGAGCAATTTAGATATATTTGAACCTCATTACTGTTACTATAGTTTTTACTGTTCACTACCAGCCAGGAAATGTGAGCTCTAGTGCCTGAACACACTGAAATTGTTGTATCACATTCTAGTCCATTTTGGCAGTAGAGACAGCTTTAGGTAGTAAATTATGCATTTGTATTTTGTAATATCACAGGTGGTGCTAATGTGAATGAGAAACAGTCTTGTTTACTTTGTTGTTTGTTGGGCTGCAGAACACCTAAATGATCACATCAGATTTGTTGGGCTGTAGAACACCTAAATGATCACATCAGATTTGTTTGGTTTGTTTTCCTCAAAGGGTTTCCTGTGACACAATGGTAATGTTGTCCTTGCCAAGAAAAGTCAAATGGAATATTAAAAGAGTAGGAGAGTAAATATCAGAACAATTGCAGATGAGAGAGAAAAAATTGAAAGCTCACCTTGCAAGGGATATAGATTTAGCAGCCTTCCTAGAAGGTAGGTAAAAGCCTCCCCTACTTCTTCTCCCACAAAGAAAAAATATCAGCACAAATGATCCAGCATGGTTAGTGCACTCAAAGATAAGTAACTAAGGCAACAATCTTCCTCAGCAATCATATGTAAAACCTTTTAAAGTGAAGATATTTCTCAAGCATTTATAGATCCTTCTGCTTAAACTTATAGAGGATGAGTTCTGCTCCACTCTAGAAAGTATTTCCATGGAGATATAATTGAAGACATTCAGCATCATTAATTTTTTGCCTAAAGTAGATTCATAAAATGAATACATATTTCTGTGACTTTCTTCTGAAATTATGGAAGAGTTTGAGCACAATAGTAAGATAAATTTGAGCTGTGCTCCTGCATGTTTTAAATCCTAGTCCCAAGTGTAATAATTACACAGTTTGCAAATAACTTTGCCTTAGTACATGAAATGAGACATTGATAATATCAGAAAATTTTCTTTAACTTTCTGCAAATTAATCATATGCAGCTTTTTCCCAAGATTCCCTCTTTCCAGATGTGTTGGGTTTTGTCTGGCAAGGTAGTGGGGGGAGAGCTACTGATCTGGTTCTGGTAAGAAGGTTTGAGAAGTTCCCCCAACTCCAATTCAGACCCACCTCTAGGTCGAGGCTGAGCCAATCAGCTTGTCCCCAACAACATCTTTGAGAGGAGAAAACCTGTTGGGTGAGCTGGCTTCTCTTGAGAGTTGTTAGTTTTTCAGGAGTGAGGCACAAGAGAGACAGCTGTACAGACATACAGGTCAGTGAGGAAAGGACAGATGATGCATGCTGAAGCAGCCATTCACCTTTAACATTTCACCAGAGATCAGTGGTGGATCAGAATAATCCTCTCTGCAGCCCATGGAGAACTGCAGATGGAGGTCATGACTGAGGAAAGCTCCTATGCTGGTAGACATTCATGGAGGACTTTCCACAGTGGAAGAGTATGAGGAATTTTCCCTCTAAATGAGGAATGAGTGTCAGAATAGCAAGCAATGGACTCAGCCTGATCGCAATACCCACTCCTTATCCTGCTGTACCCTTGTAGAGGAGGAGGTAGCAGACCTAGGACCAGGATGAAGGAAGTGATGTACTTAAGGTCTAGTTGTGTTTATCACTGTTCTAGTCTCATTCAATTGGTGAATTGGTAGTGGTTTGGTTGTGGAAATCAAATTGATTTTGTTTTTAAAAGTTGAGTTGTCCTTGACCATAACTGTTGAGTGAGCCGTCCCTATGCTTCTTTGGACTCTGAAAACTGCTGTATTTTTCCCTCTCCATCCAAACAATCAGGGGGAGGAATGAGCAAGCAATTTCTTGGTGCTTTATTACCAGATGGGTGGGCTGGTATCACCAGACTATTGTGATGCAAAACAAAAAATATTTTTTTCCCCAAAAGATATACCTGTCACCTTCCACATGCCTGATTCAGCACTTGCCCTGTTCATTTATCTGTTTTGTTCACTTTTCATTAAACTCTGATCTGGTTTTGTCTGTTTGTTTCTTTTTGTTTGTTGTTGGTTTCTGGGTTTTTGTTTTGTTTGTTTTGGTTTTAATTTCTAAGGATGTTGCACATGAATAGAAACAGGATTTGATACCTAGAAAATTATTTGGATATTCAGTGGAAACAAACTGTCAAAACAGAAGCTAGTGGTACAATCATAATATTTTTAATGATATCGCTAACAACTTTACAGATATGTAATTAGTTTCATAAAATTTTGTTCACACAAAGAGTTTGTAGGAACTCTTTGCATTTTAAAACATTTCTTCAAGTGTTAAAAATTATACATACATAAAATTCATTTATAAGATGAAAAAGTACTCAGTGTTATATTAGATTGAAGTATCTCAAACACATTCAATTCTCCTAAGAAGAACTCAGCTGTTATGAAGATCAAAAAGGTCACAGAGTTAGCTCAGGCTGTTAGTGGCATGTCATTTGCAAACACGGTATCTGTGGTGATGGACCAGCTACAGTTTAAGGTACACCAAGGGGAAAATAAGGCTACCAGGTGGGCAAAGACAATGCCATTTCCTAAGGCAAGAGTTTTGCCCAGTCTCTTCTTATTTAATAAATTGTGTTGTAAAGTCAAGAATATTCCATTCCACCAACACACAATTCAATAACAGCTTGGAATTGGAAACTGGCAACTATTACTGACATAGAAGCCAAGTGTCATTTCATTGTGCATTTACTCAATTTATTGCACATAACTGGAAAGGCGAACGTGACTAAGTACATAGATTACATACATAATTCATACATAATACATTTAATTTATGCATCCACAGACAATAGTTTTTTTTCTATCATTTATATGCATGCCTATTTAAAACATGACAATGTCACTACATTTTCTATTTAAGTGACTAGGTTCTCTCAGCTAGCTTCTAGCATTGGGAATTTTATAAACACCTTTAAAACACTTTTAAAGAAGTGTACCACCGTTGGGAAATGTTAAAGTCCTAATAACACAGTATTCTGCAAAATGTGTCTTGTTATTTTAGATCTCTAATCCCCAACTTGTTAGAGTCTCACATTTCTTTGCATAGCATGTGTGCTTTAGCCATTAAAACAGATGAATATTGAAAAAGATCAGTTTAGCCTAGCATATTATTGATTTTACTCATGTAAATTGAGCATGATATTGTTCTGTCACAGTAGAAATTCGGTGCAGAATTAGAAACAGAAAATACCATAACACAGGATTCACTTTTAAATCTGAGGAGAATTCTGAGTTGCTCCGATTCCAATTATCTAAACAAACACAGTCCCATTCATTCACAGTAATGACAAAAAAGGAATGTGATGCTGAACAGATCTTAACTTTGAAAGAATCTCCATCTTAGACACAGAGCAAAACAGTTGGGAAAAAACAGTTTTATTATCTTGGTCTGAGTCTTACTCCATTTAAACCTGATTTCTATTCAAAGCTTTATAATGATTTAAATTACTTAGTTTTAACTTTCAAGTAACAAATCTGTAAAATATGTAATGAAAATTAGGAATATCAACATGAGCCAGCACTGTGTGCTTGCAGCCCAGAAGGCCAACCATACCTTAGGCTGCATCAAAAGAAATGACCAGCAGGGTGAGGAAGATGATCTTCACCCCCTACTCTGCTCTTGTGAGACCCCATCTGAAGTACTACATGCGGTTCTGGGGCTCCCATCATAACAAGAACATGGAATTGCTGAAGCAGGTCCAGAGGAGGGCTTCAAAGATGATCAGAGGGCTGGAGCACCTCCGCTGTGGGGACAGTCTACAAGAGTTGGTCGCTCAGTTGGAGAGACCTCATAGTGGTCTTCCAGTACCTGAAGGGGACCTACAAGAAAGCCAGGAAGGGACTTTTTGCAAGGGCTTGTAGTGATAGGAGGAGAGGGAATGGATTGAAGCTTTGAGGAGCATAGCTTTAGACTAGACATTAGAAAGAAATTCTTTACAGTGGGGATGGTGAGACACTGGAATAGAATAGAATAGAATAGAATAGAATAGAATAGAATAGAATAGAATAGAATAGAATAGAATAGAATAGAATAGAATAGACCAGGTTGGAAGAGACCTTCAAGATCATTGAGGTCATGGAAGCCCCCTCCCTGTTTGGGGCCATGTTGGATGAGGGCTTCAGCAAACATGTTTAGTGAAGTTTGTCCTTGCCCATGTCAGGGGGTTTGTAATTGGATTGTAATTAACCTCCAACCCAAACCATTCTATGAATCAAAAGTCTCATCATTGAAGCATTTTATGATTATATTCATGTTAAAAACCAACCAACCAAACAAACAAACACAAAAGCAACCAAAACACCTCAACAGAATCCACTATCTAGATTAAGAAGCAAAACAGGTTAATTTTATTTTGGGGTTTGTTTTTTTTTTTCTGCCATGACTGCATTATATAAGCCAAATACTAGTTTTCCAAGTGCCTTCCTAATTTTATCTTTGAAGTAGAGCATTGCAGTGATTGCATTTTTTTCAGTGCCTCATCACCATTTTTCTGTATATCTGCTGACACTCTAAAAAGCCAGCTCATTTGCTCCTTTTCTGGTAGTAACACTTTCCTTATTCCAGCTAATCTTTCACTTGGCATTTATCAGTGGCCTTTGGAATAGATTGATCATGAACCTTCAGCAAACTTCTGTGGGCAGTTGCCTTGAAGCAAAAAGCCACACACATTTTAACGGAAGATATACTGGGTTTAGAGCATTTTAAATCCCATTTGGTTTAAATTTGGTTTAAATCCCATTGTAATTGCAGTAATGGGTCCCTCTTCATAGAATCATAGAATCAATAAGGTTGGAAAAAACATCAGAGATCATCAAGTCCAACCTATTACCCAACACCTCATGACCATGGCACCAAGTGCCACATCCATTCCCCTCTTGAACACCTCCAGGGATGGTGACTCAGTCAGCTCCCTGGACAGCACATTCCAATGGCCAATTACTCTTTCTGTGAAGAACTTTCTCCTCACCTTGAGCCTAAACTTCCCCTGGTGCAGCTTGAGACTGTGTCCTCTTGTTCTTGTACTGGTTGCCTGGGAGAAGGGACCAACCCCCACCTAGCTACAACCTCCCTTCAGGTAGTTGTAGAGGGCAAGAAGGTCTCCTCTGAGCCTTCTCTTCTCCAGGCTAAGCAACCCCAGCTCCCTCAGCCTCTCTTCATAGGGCTTGTGCTCAAGGCCTTGTTGCCCTTCTCTGGACACATTCCAGCAACTCAACATCTTTCCTAAACTGAGGGGCCCAGAACTAGACACAGGACTCAAGGTGTGGCCTAACCAGTGCTGAGTCCAGGGGCAGAATGACTTTGAATGATCACACTATTCGTAATCACACTGTTCCTGATGCAGGCCAGGATGCCTTTGGCCTTCTTGGCTGCCTGGGCACACTGCTGGGTCATGTTCAGCCTCCTATCAACCAGTACCCCCAGGTCCCTCTCTTCCTGTCCACTCTACAGCCACTCCAACCCCAGCCTGTAGCACTGCATGGAGTTGCTGAGGCCAATGTGTAGAACCTGGAACTTTGATGTGTCAAATCTCATGCCATTGGACTCTGCCCATCTGCCCAGCCTGGCTAGATCCCTCTGCAGAGCTCTCCGACCCTCTAACAGATCCACACCTGCCCCAGCTTGATGTCATCTGCAAATTTACTAATGGTGGACTCAATGCCCGCATCCAGATCATCAATAAAGATATTAAGGAGCATGGGGCTCACCACTGATCCTTGGGGGACACCATTAGTGACTGGCTTGCCAGCTGGATGTGGCACCATTCACCACCACTCTCTGGACATGTCCCTCCAGCCAGTTCCTAACCCAGCACAGAGGGCTGCTGTCCAAGCCATGGGCTGACAGCTTGGCCGGGAGTTCTCTATGGGGCACGGTGTCAAAGGCCTTGCTGAAGTCCAGATAGACTACATCCACAGGCTTCCCCACATCCACCAGGCGGGTCACCTGATCATAGAAGGAGATCAGGTTGGAGAGGCAGGACCTGCCCTTCCTAAATCCATGTTGGCTGGGCCTGATCCCTTGGCCATCCTTCAGGTGCACAGTGATTGCCCCCAAGATGATCTGCTCCATAATCACTTGCCAGGGAAAGTGATGGAACAGATTATCCTGGCAGATGACAACAAGTTGGGAACAGATGTTAGTCAGTTAGAGGGTAGAAAGGCTCTGCAGAGGGACCTTGACCGACTGGACAGATGGGCAGAGTCCAATGGGATGGCATTTAATAAGTCCAAGTGCCGGGTGCTGCACTTTGGCCACGGCAACCCCATGCAGAGCTACAGGCTGGGGTCAGAGTGGCTGGAGAGCTGCCAAACAGAGAGGGACCTGGGGGTGCTGATTGACAGCTGCCTAAACATGAGCCAGCAGTGTGCCCAGGTGGCCAAGAGGGCCAGTGGCATCCTGGCCTGTATTAGGAATAGTGTGGCCAGCAGGAGCAGGGAGGTCATTGTGCCCCTGTACTCTGCATTGGTTAGGCCACACCTTGAGTACTGTGTCCAGTTCTGGGCCCCTCAGTTTAGGAAGGACATCGAGACACTTGAATGTGTCCAGAGAAGGGCAACAAGGCTGGGGAGAGGCCTTGAGCACAAGCCCTATGAGGAGAGGCTGAGGGAGCTGGGATTGTTTAGCCTGGAGAAGAGAAGGATCAGAGGTGACCTCATTGCCCTCTACAACTACCTGAAAGGTGGTTGTAGACAGGAGGGGGGTGGTCTCTTCTCCCAGGCAACCAGCACCAGAACAAGGGGACACAGTCTCAAGCTGTGGCAGGGGAGGTTTAGACTCGAGGTGAGGAAAAAGTTCTTCACTGAGCGAGTCATTCGTCATTGGAATGGGCTGCCCAGGGAGGTGGTGGAGTCGCTGTCCCTGGAGGTGTTCAAGGGGAGATTGGATGTGGCACTTGGTGCCATGGTCTAGTTGTGAGGTCTGTTGGAACAGGTTGGACTTGATGATCCTTGGGGTCTCTTCCAACCTTAGTTACTGTGATACTGTGATACTGTGATAATCTTTCCTGGCACTGAGGTCAGGCTGGCAGGCCTGTAGTTTGCAGGTTCCTCCATCCGGCCCTTCTTGTGGATGGGCATCACATTGGCCAGCTTCCAGTCATCTGGCACCTCTCCAGTGAGCCAGGACTGGTGGCAAATGGGATGGATCCCATATGGTCCCATAGACATGTGGGTATCCAAGTGGCTTGGCAAGTCCCTGACTACTTTCTCTTGGAACTGTCCTGTTCTACAAATTTTAGCTAACTTTGTAGAAGAGTAACATTAATTTATACAATTACTGTCGTAATGTATTGATATAATAATTTTATGACATATGGTAAGATGTTGGAATATTTGGTGATCACAGATATAATGCTTTCCACATAAAATAAACTCTGATTATCTGATTAACTGCACCATCTAACATTAAAACTAACAAACAAACAAACAAGCAAACAAGCAAAAAACCCCAAAAAGCAAACATGCAAAACCTCTTACCTGAGTACATTGTTTTTTTCAAAGCCAGTCCTGCAACACTTTCATTGGTATTATTCACACTGGCAGGAAAAGACTATGAATACAAGCATTGAAACTACAAATGAACCTAGAAAACTTGTTATATGTATACCACACACCCAATAGCAGAAAATAAATACATGTTTTATTTCAGTAACAATGACATGAGCCTGTCTATATAGTATAATGGCATTAGAAAGGCAGTTGAAATAATATGGCTTTTTTGATGCATCCAAATCCAGCAAATTCACAGATGCAATATGCATAGTGAGCCAGTCGGTCTTGTGGAAAGGTCAGACCAATTTAAAAAGACAACCAACAAAAAAACAACAAACAAAGCAAAATATACAAGCTATGAACTAGGAAGATGCTGAATTAGTGGGCAGTATCTGATAAAATCTACCCAGACATTTACGCATAAGTCTCCAATGAAATGAAGACAGACCAAGATGAACAATTTATTAAACAGTGAAGAAATATGGGTATTTGATAGAATAGAATAGAATAGAATAGAATAGAATAGAATAGAATAGAATAGAATAGAATAGATGCAACAATGTCCTCATTTAGACTTACATTTGTGTACATTCTCTGGAATGTATGAACTGAGTTGGTGGAGTCACCATCACTGGAGGTGTTCAGGAGGCGACTTTATAGGGTGCTTGGTTGCATGATTTAGTTGATTAGGTGGTGTTGGATGCTAGGTTGGACATGATGATTTTGAAGGTCTCTTCCAACCTGGTCTATTCTATTCTCTTCTCTTCTCTTCTCTTCTATTCTATTCTATTCTATTCTACTCAAATTAAAATTAACTGATATTGGAAATTTTACCAAACCACAATAATGTTTGCAACAGAGAGAAAACCATGCTTATCTTTGGATGGGCTAATGGTGAGGACCTGAATTATATCCTATGCCTTCTTATGCTTAGCCTTGTCTGATTTTGCTATGTGAACACATCTTAGCAACAGTTTACACTCAGCAGAATTTATAATTACTGAAAATGGAGGAAGGCAATGAAGCATGCATTTTAATTGTGGAGAAACTCTAACTCTTGAGAAAAATCATGCATGAGAAAGGACTAATGGATTCATTTTAAAATATGTACTTGCATGTTTTGGTCAAACCCAGGAGACAATGAACTTGCAAAACAAATGGATTTTTTTTTTTTTTTTCATGTCAACAAATTCATAAAAGATTGAAAAATAGCAAGTATCAGTAAATATATCTTTGAAAAATATATGATAAGGGAGCAGAACTATATTCTGGACAAGGGATTCTGTAAGTGAAACACAGCTTATGTAAATTTAAGAATGCAAAGAAAGAAGCTTATCAAAATGAGTTCTAATTCTGCTTTCTTCTTGTCTCCCTTCTTTCCTTCCTTCCTTATGAAATTCAAATTACAAATCCCTTCCAAATTCCTAAATTCCTTCCAATTTTTCCTGAATTCTTTCCAAATTCCTTCTGAACTGTTTTCTTTCTTCCTTCCTTTGATTTTCCTTTTATCTCATTTTCAATATTTAAATGTAAGCCTAATAGTTTCATTATTTCAGAGACAGCTGTGATGATTAAGTTATCACCTTTCAAACTCCCTGGCATTTATAGCTTAGAAATATTGTACACTATGCTGACTGCTACTTGTGGCATTTACAAAGGTATCATGAGGTTTTTGGAACTTCTGCTTAATATTGTGTATTTAAGGGCAACAAAGCTGCTGAGGAGTTTGGAGCATAAGCCCTATGAGGAGAGGCTGAGGGAGCTGGGGTTGCTCAGCCTGGAGAAGAGGAGGCTCAGAGAAGACCTTCTTGCTCTCTACAACTACCTGAAGGGAGGTTGTAGCCAGGTGGGGGCTGCTTTCTTCTCCCATGCAACCAGCACCAGAACAAGAAGACACAGTCTCAAGCTGTGCCAGGGGAGGTTTAGGCTGGATGTTAGGAAGAAGTTCTTCATAGAAAGAGTGATTGGCCATTGGAATGGGCTGCCCAGGGAGGTGGTGGAGTCACCATCACTGGAGGTGTTTAAGTAGAGACTGGATGAGGCACTTGGTGCCATGGTTTAGTTGATTAGATGGTGTTGGGTGATAAGTTGGACTTGTTGATCTCAAAGGTCTTTTCCAACTTGGTTAATTCTATTCTATTCTATTCTATTCTATTCTATTCTATTCTATTCTATTCTATTCTATTCTATTCTATTCTATCCTATCCTATTCTATTCTATTACTCTTAGAGATAAACTGTGTGAGAAACCTAACCCGGTTAATTCTACTCTAAAAATTCTGTTCTAAAATAATGTCCTCCCAGATTTGCAGATTGAAGATAAAAAGTAAACTAGAGTGCACAAGGAAATATTTTATGTGATGCATATCTCTTTCTGCAATGGGAAATTTAAAGAGAATTTGGATTCTTGGGTTTGTGTGTAGAATAGAATAGAATAGAATAGAATAGAATAGAATAGAATAGAATAGAATAGAATAGAATAGAATAGAATAGGAGTAGAGTAGAATCTAATCGAATCGAATCGAATTGAATCGAATTGAATAGACCAGACCAGGTTGGAAGAGATCTTCAAGATCATGATGTCCAACCCACCATCCAACACCATCTAATCAACTAATCCATGCAGCCAAGCACCCCATCAAGTCTCCTCCTAAACACCTCCAATCGTGGATGTACTGTTTCTCACTTATTGTAAGCTGCCTCTGAGAAGAAAACATCTGCTCTAAAGGCATCTGATTTTAATCTAAAGTGGAAGATTTGCTTAACATGAATGTGAGCAAACGTGCATTCACATGAACACACTAACCAATCAGATTTTGAAAACTGAAACCAATTCTTGTTCATTCATCCTGTTAGGCATGATAAGGGGATTTAAATATCTAATAAAATTAAGAGTTCAGTTGCAGACAGCAGGATAAAGGGAAATCCTGATGATGGTGACTAGTTAGAGGGAAACACTACTTTCACTTTTTCCACTATACCATATAAAAAAACCAAAAACAAACCCAAACCAAAACCAACTGACATTCTAAAGATAGAAGCAGACTGCTCCCACTGAGGTCAGGCAGCTAAGGTAAACAAAGAACATAATACACAATAATTTACCTCTGAAGAATAAAAATAATTGTATTTATTGTCTTCTCCTTTAATAATGTTTTCAGATCAGCAGATTGTCTTCCTCCTCATGGAAGAGCGTCTAGCAGACAGTTTAGCATTATCAAACCTTTCTGAGTAACCAGGCCTTATTGAGAATGAAGCTAATCCTATAGTATGCAGTCCAGCCAGCCACTGCTCTCCTTCATCCCATAATCCAAGTTTCACAGAATCACAGAATCACAGAATGCCAGGGACTGGAAGGGACTTTGAAAGATCATCTAGTCAAACCCTCCTGCCAGAGCAGGATCACCTATACCAGATCTCAAAGGAATGCATCCAGGTGAGTCTTGAATATCTCTGGAGAGGGAGACGCCACAACCCCCCTGGGCAGCCTGTTCCAGTGTTCCATCACCCTCAGAATGAAAAAATGTTTCCTCATGTAGTGAGCAGTAGGAAGTAGTATTACTCACTTTGCTAGGTACTTAGCCAAATGTTTATGCTAATCTCGGTCTTCACCAGCATGCTAGTACTAGCACACATCCAGAACAAAGATCTGGAGCCATCTTGCAGCTCACTTCAGACTCCCAAACCTCATCTGTCATATCACAGCCCAGGAGCAACACAGCCTTTGCCTTCCTCTGTGTTCTTCCTCTTTCTTTCAAACAGTAACTTCTGCAGTTTGCAACATTGGAACCTATAGCCTTAAATAAGGTTAATGACATGTTCGTATTCAGGCACTATTTATTAGTTCAGATTTTAATACTTCATTGCATTTTGGAATTCTTCCCATTTTCTATTTGGCACATCTTACAAACACACAAAATAAAAACATATAAAATAAATGTTCTTATTGTGTGTTTCTTAAATATTCATTGCATTACACATTTAATGGAACCGCCCTTCTCTCCACCAGATGCTTGCAAAGGACTCATTTTAATTCCTCTGGAATTACCTATGCATTTTTGTAGTGCAGGGGCATAGATAAAGACATAAAAAGGTGCTGCCTATTCTTCATGTCTTGTTAACGTCAATCTCACAACAGAACCAGAATATCAATCAACGTGGGTCTAAGACAGTCACTTCCATGAAAAAAATTGAGAAGATATGGTTGAACTACCACTAAATGACAGGACCTTCCACTGTCTCTACAAAATGATTTTGTTATTAGAAAACCCCAGAAGAAAAGCCATTAAATTTAAAAAAAAAAAAAGAATTAAAAAAGAAAAAGGGAAAATGTCCATTCCTTCAATATCAGAGTCCAGTCAGGGAAGGAACAGAAAGGCTCTGACTTTCATGTAGGAAAAAAACAAACTCAATAAAAGGAATACTCTGACCAGGTTAAAAAGTAGCCTTTTTGGTGCTTTTTGCAGATAAAAGCAGATTTACCTCTTGGTTTGTTGCATGCAATATAACAGTGTTCTATTCACACTTCAGGAGTAATTCCAGAAGCCCCAGAGGAAAAAAGAAAAAGAAGTTTTCTACCAGTTTTCAAAAGCAGCAGCAAGATTTGAACTGTATGTAAGCCTTGGGATATTGTTAAAAGGGGTGAAAAGGGAAAATGAGGAAGAGGTCAGTAATTGGAGAGCAAAAGGTTAGATACCACCGGCTCATCTGGGAGATTTGTACTGAGAAAGTGCCCACGCTTGTTTAGCTGGTTGACTGATTTCATCTGGGAGAGGCAATTTTCTGTGTATACTGGGTAGAAGGAAAGATAAAATCAAGAATAATTATTTTTGGCAAAGTTAGGTAATTCCCAGTCCCAGCCATCTTCATTTGGTCACCAGCTGTTCCTGCTGAAGAGTATTTTGTGTTACACAGTATTAATTCTCCATTTGTGTTCCTATTCCCGATTGCCCTTGCTTTATCTGTTGCTTTTACAGTAACTTTCCTGGATTTTAGAAATCCTGGTTTACAAACTAATGGTGCAGTTATGGAATATTTACAGCTCTGAATTTATTGGTATTTTTATGCACAGCTGTAACTCTTTCCAAATGATTTTTTGGTCTACAAATGTACTGTCCTTTTTCAGTTGCCATAATTAACGTGCTGCACCTTCAGCATATTGCCTGAAGTTCACCTTGCTGCTGAAAGCTAGTCTGAAAGACCTGAAAATCATCAATAAACTTAGGCTGAAAAATCCATGGTGTCCTCAATAATGATGTCACACATTACTGGGAATACTTGCAAAAAAACAGAACCATGAAATACTCCAAACTTCTGTCAGGATGAACTTGTATCCTATGAACCTTTTATGTCCTAAAGAATCTAATAGCCAGTGACTAAGGTAGTCATGCATTAAAAGAAAAACTGAGTCTCAAGAGTCCACCAGGCCAGGCCTAAACCACTCTCTTTACTCTAGTTTAAGTACACATTCAAGTCTGGCTCTCAGTTATCCATATGGCACATGTAGCAGTTTGCACGCTGACTGATCTTGGCACACAAGGACTATTACTTCAACCAGGAAAAAATGGTCGGGAGGTTAACAATACAGAATGACTGAGTCAGGCTTGCCAGAAGTTTTTCAGCTGTTTCTCCAAGGATTTATCTGTAAAAGTACTCATGTACTCAAATTCAATATCCTGGCAAGTTTACTAAGGGAAGGATGCTTTTCATCTCTATATCAAAATGCCTCACACCAGACTGATATCTACCACCCAGCGGGAGCACTTGAGTATCAGAAAGGCACATAGCTCTGATTGAAGCAGAAAAACAAACACACAGCTATGTGGAGCATCTTCTGGAGCACCTTTCAGACTATTACTATTAACTGATTCAAATTTAAAATGAAAGTATAGCTGAGTGTACCTGATATTTTGACTAGTAAAGGACTCCAGTCTTTGTTGACTTGTTAGGGCAGTCAGTGGTACTTGTCTGTTCTTGTTTTGGCCTAAGCTGCTTTCATCTTTTAACAGTCCCTTAGAGACCAAACGACTATGGTAAATCTGTTGTAGCTGAAGCCCTGAGGATACTGTATGGAGTAAAGATTTGACACCCCTTGGCTACCCTCAAATAACCCTAGCAACAAATAGCCCTTTTTTCTTTTTCTTCTTTTTTATTTTCCTCACTGAGGCTGGCAAATCATGCAATTTTCAAAGTTCAACTGAAGGCCAAGAAGAAGGAAACAGTCTGATAGAAAACATACCAAAAGACTCCTAGGTGGAATTAAGACTGAAGAGGAAAAGCCCTACCACAAAAATTGTGTTGATTTTAGTGAGGTCCTTGGAATACTGCCAATTCACTGCAATGCTTCATTCCCTCTCTTGGTTCTTTCTGAAGAAACTGTCAACTTCAAGGCAAAGCAAGGCAAGGAAATAATTATTCTCCAGGAAAATGGTCAGCAACATATTTTTGCAGCTGACTGTGAGGGAATGAATGTATCAGGTACTGCTTGTTTAATTCCAGGTTTTATTTTTCCTTAGCTCTGTACTGGCAGGGCACATAAAACAGGTAGCTTACATTTCTTGTGAAGGATCCCTGAGACATATCTTGCTTTTATCCAAGAGTGTAAGCTACAGAAGAACACAGCAGTGGAACACTATCTTCTTTCAGTTCCTTCTTAAAGAATTCTCTAATATTACTCCATTAATATCTTCATGAGGGAAATGGAAGAATGTAAGGAATCTGAGTAAAATATTTGTCTTTGAGTATCTGAGTGAGAAGAGTCCTTGGAAAATAAACAGTCTCTGTTTCATGGTGGGATGGATAAGTAGGACCTACTTAATCACTCTAAAGCATAATTCTATGGATGGAGCAAAACAAAAACCTGTGTAGGATTCAATGCAAACAGTATAGGTTGGTGACCTGATTTTACTGGAGCGGAGTCACAGGCTGAAGACCATTAACAGTTCTGAGTCACCCAGGGTAGCTGACTCCAATTGGCTCACAGATGTATCCTGTACCATGAGCACCACACTCAGTATAAAGGAAGAAATTTGTTGAGAAAAAGGGAGTTTCTTTCTAGGGCTTTCTGCTTTGGCTCCTTCTCACTGCCTTCCTGCTTATTGTGTCTGCTGCACTTTTGCTGAGCTGATAATAACATTATATACGTTGTATGGATGTTGGTATCGCTTTGTCTATTTCATTAAATCCATTTTCATTTCAGCCTGTAGGGCTTCTTTCTATTTCCTTCTCTGCCGGGGAGGGGGTCATCAAGTAATAGAGTAACTGCTATAGTTTGGCCCCAGACCAGCTGGGGAGGGTTTCATGTTAATGAATGCCTTCAGTTGATGAGATCTGCTTCCTTGCAACTTCTTTCAAATAAGTACTTGCCTATTTCTGTTGAATTTGTGTACTGACACATAGAGCAATTTGAGTGTTTCTTGGATATTTTTCTACTGTCACACACTGGAAGACTGAGATTCTTATCTGCTTTTACAGTCAAAGCCCCTGGATGTATTGCACAGATAAACTCCTGAAGTGCAGTGTACAAGTATAGCTTTGCATATGACATCGGGGGTGGGGGAAGTCTAAGTTAAAGCATCATTGCAGTAGCTGTTTATGCAGGGTAATTTTAATTGCACTGCAAGCAGATATTCCCAAGCATGAACTTCCAGCTAAGACATAGTAACTTTCAGCTAAAAAATCATTTTTACTCTTTTTTTGTTATTGGTTGGTTGGTTGTTTTTTTGGGGGGTGTGGGGGTGTTAATGAAATCCTCTTATATTACAGATGCATTACAATTGATGCAGGTTTAGTCGGTTAAAAACCTTTTCCTTACACAGCAGGTTAAAGTTTAACGTGCTGAAACACTGCAGTGAAATCATATTATCAACTTCTCAAGAGTGACACCAAAAATAGCTTATGATTTTCAAACTGGTCACAGTCCCACATGCTTGATAGAAAAAGAAAAATATTCCTCTGTGACTAGCTTTCTAATTGCTTTGAATTCTTTTAAGAGTATTGCAAAGCCTATTGGCATTTGTCTACATATCTTCTATAGTAAGTACAGACCCTTTGGTATTCCCTTCCAAACAATTGTCAATAAGCATTTAAAACAAATTCATCACCCAAATGCTTTTAATCATAGAATCAATAAGGTTGGAAAAGACCTCAAAGATCAGCAAGTCCAACCTGTTACCCAGGACCTCATGACTACTAAACCATGGCACCAAGTGCCACATCCAATCCCCTCTTGAACACCTCCAGGGACAGTGACTCTACCACCTCCTTGGGCAGCACATTCCAATGACTAACAACTCTCTCTGTGAAGAACTTTCTCCTCACCTCCAGCCTAAACTTCCCCTGGTGCAGCTTGAGACTGTGTCCTCTTGTTCCGGTGCTGGTTGCCTGGGAGAAGAGCCCAACCCCCTCCTGGCTACAACCTCCCTTCAAGGAGTTGTAGACAGCAATAAGGTCTCCCCTGAGCCTCCTCTTCTCCAGGCTAAACAATCCCAGCTCCCTCAGCCTCTCCTCATAGGGCTTGTGCTCGAGGCCTCTCCCCAGCCTTGTTGCCCTTCTCTGGACACATTCAAGAGTCTCAATGTCCTTCTTAAACTGAGGGAATGGACACAGTACTCAAGGCGTGGAGGCAGGCCTGAGATAAGATGGATTTATCAGCTGGGACAAATAATATGCTAACAATTATATTTTATACCTGTTTTACGTGCTGATTTTCAATATGGATATGAGATTAGGGAATTACAGGCCTGTCAGTCTGGCCTCAGTGCCAGGAAAGGTCATGGAGCAAGTTATCCTGAGTGCCATCACATGGCACTTACAAGACAACCAGGAGATCAGGCACAGTCAGTGTAGGTTTAGGAAAGATAGGTCCTGCCTGACTCATTTGGTCTTCTACAATAGGGTGACCTACCTAGTGGATGAGGGAAGTGCTGTGGACATTGTCTATCTTTGCTTTACTAAAGCCTTTGAGCATTCTTCTTCAGAAACTCAAGGCACATGGCTTAGATATGTGCACTCTGCACTGGATAATAAAGCTGGATAGATAGTCGTGCCCAAAAAGTGATGGTGAATGGAGTTACATCTGGCTAGTACCCAGTTATTAGTGGCATTCCTCAGGGTACAGTACTGGGACCTTGATATATTTATCAATGATCTGGATGAGAGGATTGAGTGCACCCTCAGTAAATCTGCAGAAGACACCAAAATGGGTGGCAGTGTTGATCTGCTAGACGGTAGGCAGGCTATTCAGTGGGGCCTGGACAGGTTAGACTGATGGGCTAATAATATGAAATTTAACAAGGCCAAATGCCAGGTCCTCCACTGGGTCACAGCAACCCTATGGTAAGCTCCAGATTTGGGGATGCGTGGTCAGAAAGTTATGACTTGGAGAGGGACCTAGGGGTTCTGCTTGACAGTTGATTAAATACGAGTCAGCAGCATGCCCAGGTGGCCAAGAAAGCCAGTGGCATCCTGTTTTGTATTAGCAATACTGTGGTCAGCAAGAAGAAGGCAGAGATCATCCCCCTGTACTCAGCACTGGTGAGGCCACATGTCAAGTATTGTGTTCAGTTCTGGGCACCTCACTACAAGAGGGACACTGAGGTCCTAGAGTGTGTTCAGAGAAGGGCAACGAGGTTTGTGAAGGGCCTGGAGCACATGGCCTACGAGGAGCATTGAGGGACCTGGGGTTGTTCAGTCTAGAGAAGAGGAGGCTGAGGGGAGACATTGCTCTCTACAACTACTTGAAAAGAGGTTGGAGGGAGGAGGGGGCCAGCCACTTCTCCTGCGTGTCAAGAGACTAGAGGACATGGTTTCAAGCTGCACCAGAGGGGGTTCAGGATGGATACTAGGAAATATTTCTTCACAGAGAAATATCAAACATTGGAATGTTCTGCCCAGAGCAGTGGTGGAGTCACCATTCCTGAAGGTGTATTAGCAGCTTGAGGACCTGGTGCTTAGGGGCATGGTTTAGTGTTGACCCTTCAGTGCTTGGTCAAAGAGTGGACTGAATGATGTTTGAGGTTTCCTCCAAACAGGTATTTTCTGTGATTCTGTTTTCTGTGAAAGTCACATGGAAATCTTTGTCCCTGAAACTAAGCAGGAAGCTGGATACCATTGTGCTTACTGAGGTGTGTACCCATCATGGGTAATATTTTAAAGTGTGTTAACATACAAATGAGCTGGTTCAACTTAGCATATTGGTCTATCATGAGAAACAATCATCTAATCAGAGCATGTACCTATCAGTCTGGGTACAAGACAAATTATTCAAACATTCCTGCTAATTGACAGTCAGTTTAATAATTTTAATTTGAAGTCTCCCTTGGTGATGGATGAAATTAAGGATGAAATTAAAAAGTTATATTGGGTTGAATGATAAACCAGGCTTTACCGTCCATGAGCACCCACAATGGGAATTTTCTAAAGGGATTATTAGGGGAAGGTTAATTAGTATTTCATTTGGGAAATGATAACAGATGAGTTAAAGCAAACCTTCATATAATACTGAAAAAAAAATAGAGAAAATACTCAAATAAAACAAACCCTACAAATATTTATTAAGTAGATAACATGTATAAAAAGCCATTTGTGTTATCATCCTATTAACCAAAAAAAGGGGGCATTTTGTATTTACTTGTATTTATTTGTATTGAATTGGGAAGTTCAGGGAAAAACTTATTGATGTATATATTTCCAAATAGAAACTATGGAATTTAGCTATTGTGAAGGATCCAAGATGGAGACCCCACAACTCAGAGCTATAAAAAAAATGCCTTTTTCTTTACAGTGACCATCACTATGTAATTATCAGATTTTCATAAAAGTAGGTGCATTATTCAACTGTTTAAAATTGGAATTATTAACACAGATGTGAAAATTTAAGTGTTGAAACATAGGAAATGTCCAGATTTTCTTATCATTTAATAAATAAAAATGTATTTTTAGTCTCAAAATCTAATTCACTTCATACAACCCAATCTACTTATAGGAGATTATCAACATTACTACTCAAAAAAACCCCAAAACAAACAGTACAAATATTTTAATAAGATTACTCAGAAGGATATCAGAGAACAGAGCATGGCAGATCACCTAATGAGAAACCAAATAAGCTAGAATGTTACCCAATTCATGGCAGGTGGAATATCCTTTTATAATAGTTAATAACTGAATATCACAACTCTTTTTTTCTTTAGATCAAGTTATGGAACTCAGCTTTCAAACATCTTTTGCAAAGAAGTCCAAGGACAAGACAAGGATGCCTTGTGCTGAACAGAGGTAACACTACCTGCTCACTACTGTCAACGCTTCTGAATCTTTTCTATAGACTCAGTAGCAGTACATGACCTACGCTCTTAGAGTACAGTCACCAAGCTACTGAATTTGCAAACTCCCCTGAAACAAATGCATACAGCAAGGTCTTCAAACAGGAACATCTGTTCCAGACACTTTGGGAAAGCAGCCAAGAGGCAAAGGCATATTCAGGACAAGTGCTGGAAATAGTTTGTCAACATTGTTTTTTTAAGAAATAGAGGTGTCCCTTTCTTGATGGACTCATCCTGAAGAGCAGAATAGACATTATGATTTAAATTTACTCCAAAATAAACTCATGGGGAAAAAAAAAACCAACCCACAAACGAAACAAAACACACAAAAACATAGAAAAAGTAGACTGAAAGTGCCTTCTAGATCTAATGTTTTTCAGAACTTTGGCAAATAAGCTATTTTGTAGGTGTCCAGGTATAATTAAAAAAAAAGGAAAACAGAACAAAAGAGAAAAAAGTTATACTATTTCCCCTTTCTATTTAAATAGTATTTCCAAGTAGGACTGAATGTAAATGTCACATCTGAAACTGTCTATGCTAAAATAGAAGAGACAATTAACTTCCACACTTCATTATATGGTGGTTTGGCCATGGCTGGGGGCCAGATGCCCATCAAAGACACTCTAGCATTCCCCATCTTAGATGGACAGGAAAGAGAGAAAATATAACATAAGACAGGTGCAATTTCATAGGATGGAATGCAAAAGCACGGAAGCTTCCACCAAGCAGATGATGTTCAGTCACTCCTGGGAAGCAGGGCTTCAATAGAATAGAATAGAATAGTATTAGCCAGGTCAGAAGAGACCTTTCAGATCATCAAGTCCAACCTATCACACAACACTATCTAATCAACTAAACCATGGCACCAAGCACCCCATCAAGAGTCTTCCTAAACACCTCCAGTGATGGTGACTCCGCCACCTCCCTGGGCAGCACATTCCAATGGACAATCATCCTTTCTATGAAGAACTCCTTCCTAACATCTAGCCTAAACCTCCCCTGGTGCAGCTTGAGACTGTGTCCTCTTGTTCTGGTGCTGCTTGCCTGGGAGAAGAGAGCAGCCCCCACCTGGCTACAACCTCTCTTCAGGTAGTTGTAGAGAGCAAGAAGGTCTCCCCTGAGCCTCCTCTTCTCCTGGCTAAGCAACCCCAGCTCCCTCAGCCTCTCCTCACAGGGCTTGTGCTCCAAATCCCTCACCAACTTTGTTGCCCTTCTCTGGACACCTTCCAGCAAGTCAATATCTTCCCCAAACTGAGGGGCCCAGAACTGGACACAGTACTCAAGGTGTGGCCTAACCAGTGCTTGAGTCCAGGGACAGAATGGCCTCCCTGCTCCTGCTGGCCACACTGTTCCTGATACAGGCCAGGATGCCATTTGCCTTCTTGGCCACCTGGGCATATACATGTAGTGGTTGCTGCTAAGGAGAGACACCATCAAGGAATGCCCCACACTTCCTTCTTTCACTTAGTTTTTATATCTGAGCTGATGTCATATGGTATGGAATACCTCTTTGGTCAGTTTGGGTCAGCTGGTCCAGCTGTGTCCCATCCCAAGATCTTGGCCATCCCTCATCCTGCTGTTGGGAGGAAAATGCTGGAAATGCATAGTCTTGATGCTTGGCTTAGCAGTAGCCCAAACACTGGTGTGTTATCAACATCCAGCTACAGCACTACTAAACACTGCACTATAAAAGATGCTCTGGGGAAAATGAACTCCAGCTCTGTGAAATCCCATATGCATTACTACTCTGGTCTTCCTTGATTCAGATTTTATTTTTTTATTAAATATGCTGTTTTTTTATTAGTTTTTCAGAAAATACCTCAAGTAACAACAGTCCTTGTTGTCACCTCCAAGTGACATTAAAAGTCAGCTAATTAAGAAGGAAGGCTTATCAACATGAAATCCAGTCTGAGTTATTTTAGCATCTACCTGTAACAGAAGAAAATGTAGGTATTTAATGAGTTTGCATGTATAACCAATGCTGTATATAGATGTATAGCAGAAACAATTTCTGTGAGAGACACTAAAGTATTGCCATCAAACATCTGTTTGGAATGTAAGTAAGAGAACACTAATGGGATGAGTGTGAAATTTTTTCCTCTCCTGTACCAATGAAAAATTAGTTCTACGTTTGGAAAGCTCAGACATTTACTCTCAGGAGACAGGGAGAAGCCAATTGCTCATTCCTGAATCATCCTCTCCATTGCCAATAAATTGAGATTATATTAAGAGAGAACACACACATGTGTGTTCCCCCTGTGCTTATGAATCCATCACCATCAGAGATTCACAGGAAATCTGTATAGCTGATTTTGTGTCATTAGAATGAATGTTAAATCTTCTTCCTGCAGGTGATGTTTTAAATCAGCACAGATTTGGTTCTAGATGAGAGTAAATAGAGTATTCCATTTACAAAATGTTATTTTATCCAAACTCTGATAGTGTTTCATGGAAAACAAAGGAAAAAGCTAGCAAAAAGGAAAAAATCCCTCTGTACAGAATAATTAAAACCAGAACAACTGAAATGTACCTATTTTCATGTTTGCAAGGCTTCTGTGGTTTCACCCAAATCTGCTTTCACATGTACTCTTGTGTTAAATTAACTCTTTGGTGTGAATATAGCTTCAGAGAAGAGAGTTTGTAAGTTCCAGTCTGGGTTCTAATGGATGAGGAGAGAACTGTCCTAAATCTCAAACTCAGATGGTCCAGGAGGATAAAAGGCAAGACATAGAAGCATTTGGTCTGTCATAGTTTAGCTTCCTCCTTAGTGCTATCAGAAGCAGGTGAGCTAGAATAGTGGTATAATTCAAGTGAGTAGTGATTTGACCTTTTCACTGTGGCTGAGGAGTTTTTACATTTATGGGTCTTAGGCTTCACATCTCATCAGGTTCATACAAAAGGAATGTTGCAGGGATGTTAATTACTGACCAGAGATCAGTCTGATCGCATTCTCAGGCTACACATTTGTAGAACCTGCAGCATAAGTTAATAGAAGACATTGCCTTGGTATTTATGCAAGCTCTCCAGTATCTTCTGTATGTCAAATGGCCTTCCTCATTAGAAATACTCACCAAGGAGATCCTCCTTCTTCTCCTGATTTCTGTAATGTACAGATCATCTCTTCATCACATTCACAGAGCTTTATGTGTGATTTCTATACTTATCCTATCAAAATTCTGTAGAACATGATGGCAGCTGAGGCAGGATTTTCAAGCATTTGGTTTATAATCATATATGCCTAGGCAACTCTCTGTTTTGTAGTTATCTTTGAAGTTGTCTGGTCTCCAGCCACATGAAGAGGCTGAGATCAGACAAGTAAAACCTGATTATTCACATCACCTGGAGTAGACAACACCACTGCCCATATTTATGAAAGAAATAGCAGAAGGAAGGAGATAAATGTGTGCATCTTTCCTATGCAAAGATTAAATAAAAGTTTTTTCTTTTCATATGTTCCTAATTCATCCAATTTTCTGTATTTCCCTGGTAGGTCACCTCTGGACACGATGTTTCCATAAATGTTATCTGCACTAATTATATGGATATAGGTTCCTTTGAGTGAAGTTTATGACTTTATGCAAGCCTTTACATTTACCCAAATGTAAAGATTAAAAAAGCTAGGTAACAGCTCTGTTGCTGAAAAAGAATGGTTCTACACACACACTTTTTCTCTCTACAGCCAATTTTAATTCTCCACCCCCAAGCACCTGTTTAACCCTTACACTGCTCAATTTTGACCAGATAAATCTTGACCTGATAAATCTTTTGACCTGATAAATCTTGATATTTGAATGTAGGAGAACAATATAATGTATTTTATTTTAAATATCTTCTTTAATACACAATATAACATTGTTTACAACTCCTCATCATTAGGCCACTAAGGATGAAACTCAGATCACTAAGGATATGAACCCTTATGTTCAGTATCTCACTGTCTCAGTCCAGAGAGGGAAAGAGACTCAGTTCTTTTGAATATTCCTGTGTTATGAAATTAGAGGCAGGCACAAACAAGGCCAAAATATCAACAGTGAAGCTATTTATTACACAAATAAAGTGGATGGATCAGAAGGAGAGAGAGAGACAAAATAGACAGTGAGAGAGAGAAGAGGGCAGCTGCAGTCTGGTGAGCAGTCTTTATCTATGCACCTTCCAGAGAGTCATTATCCAGTGGTGTCTGCCCAATACACATCACCTACTGTCTGAGCACGCAGCAAAGGTGATTTTATCTTTGTTGAGTCACATCAAGAGAGACAAGATTTAGTCTCTCACACTCACCTTAAAAGCTAAAAATCCTAGACAAAATATTTCTTATATAAGCTCAGTCCACTTTGTCTATATGAGATCTCAATATTCTTCTGGGTTTTTTCTATATGATTCATCTTCTGAGCTAGTCTATGTAAATCTCTACAGTAATATGCATATGACATTTATTGCTATCAAGAGAATGTGGCTTATTGTAATCTTCTGAGTGAGACTAAATTATATAGTAGGTACTATAATGGAGTTAAAATTAGCTCTGTGTGACAAATTTCCAGTTGCCAACTGGAAATTCGTCATTTTTGACAAATTGCCTCATTTTTTTCTTAAACTTTCTGCATTGGTTAGTCAAATGGCAGATGACAGAGAAATTTGAAACCACATTCACTATGAACATTAAGTACTGTAGTTGCAAGCTGCCCTGTTTTTGAAGTTCTGAATTTTGCAGCTGCAGGGACTGAAAGCTCTTGTTTTTAATGAAATCATAGTCTCCTCCTGACAAACAGCTCAATGACCAGAGCACTCAGCTAGAATATAGGAGGCCTTCTGTTACTTATATTTACTGCCTAAAGGGAATTAAACTACAAATACAAGACTAATTTTCAGAGCATTGTATCAGAACTTGATTTGTTCACTACAGGTTATCTTGAAGATTATAATAAGGCAACAGAAAACAGGGAATGACTGTCTGCTTTGCCCTAGCTGCTACAGGCTGCTGAGACTTTCAGAAAGGAAAAATGGTTTCTTTGAAACACAGCTGACCATATTGGGAAAAAAGTGTGGAGTTACAACTAGGGGCATGAAAGGAATGATAACAACATGAGGTAGAGAGTTAGCAGCAGAAATGAACAATGGAAGGCTCCTGAGAGGAAAAGAGCATTTGCCTTAAACAGAGAGCTAATTCAAAGCTGAGCTGCTGAAATGCCAGTAAAGAGATCCACAAAGAATTTGGTTTAACCCAGGAAGAATTTATTGCTACCTAATGTTTCTCTCACTGATACATAGGAGGTAATTGCTTAGTGGTCTCCGATGACAACTGTGGCACTTTCATTCTCTTTTTCCAATGTTTATAGCAAAGATCTGCTCCTTCTTCCTGATCAGAATCTGTGTTTGCCCAAGTTCTTAAACTTGCATCTGGTGATTTACTGAGGATACATATTTTTAAAAGTTTTGCTGATAAATATATCAATCTCCAGCAACTTCTACAGCTGTTTAGAGATGATGTGACTCTATTTGACTATTGAATTTATGGTGCTGGATATGCTCTGTGACAAGTTACAGACTTGAGGATATGTGGTTGGAAAGCTGCAACTTGGAGAAGGACTCAGGAGTGTTGTTTGATAGTTGACTCGGCATGAGTCAGCAATGTGCCCAGGTGGCTGAGAAAGCCACTGGCATCCTGGCTTGTATTAGAAACACCATGTCCAGCAGGAACAAGGCTATTGAGGTGCTGGAGCATGTCCAGGGAAGAGCAGCAAGGCTCATGAAGGACCTGAAACACATGATATATGGGGAGTGTCTGAGGGAGATGGGGTTGTTCAGTCTAGAGAAGAGGAGGCTGAGAGGGGACCTTCTCAGGACCAAACTCCTGACCAAGCTGTCAGCCCGTGGCTTGGACAGCAGCACTCTGTGATGGGTTAGGAACTGGCTGGAGGGACATGTCCAGAGAGTGGTGGTGAATGGTGCCACATCCAGCTGTCAGTCAGTCACTAGTGGTGTGCCCCAGGGATCAGCGCTGGGCCCCATGCTCTTTAATATCTTTATTGATAATCTGGATGAGGGCATTGACTCCATCATCAGTAAATTTGCTTATGACACCAAGCTGGGGGCAGGTGTTGATCTGTTAGAGGGTAGGAGAGCTCTGCAGAGGGACCTTGAGAGGCTGGACAGATGGGCAGAGTCCAACGGCATGAGATGTAACATACCTAACTGCCGGGTTCTGCACATTGGCCACAAAAATAATAGCTCTGAAAAATAAAAGCTATTTACTCTGTAAAGAGATCTGACTCAGATATGAAAAAACCCAAACAATAACCTTCTATTTTCTGTTCATGTAACACACTCTTACATCACTTTTAAAGATTAAATAACTTCCCGATGAATCACTCTATACGATTCACTGACAGTTAGTCTGAATGTAGCACACAACAGTTAAATTTTTTTTTTCTTTAATTTGTCCTTGCTGATGTTTAAGCCTTATTTATAAACATTGCTTTCTGTGTCAGCCTCTATAGCAACACAGAGGAAACAGTGAAAGAACAAGACCTTATTTTTTAATAAAAATATTAGGCTTACCTTGAGGTTGAAATGAAACCATTACTGACATTTCTTTTTATTTCATTTTCCTCTCTTTCTATTTGTTTGTCTTTTTAAATTCTGAACAGTTCACACCCAAATGATTGGTGGAATGCTGCCATCCACCTATAGTTATTTTGTCTATTCCACTCATCCATATATTTACCATGGTTCTGTTGATAGCAAATGATAGAAGATGTTGTATACCTAGGTTTTAGCATGATCTTTGACACACTCTCCCATAGTGTGTTTTTCACCAAATTGGGGAGATATAGTTTGGGTATGCAGGTGATAAAGAAGGTGGAAAATTGACTGTCTGTCTCATGGGTACAAACTTTGGGAGAAAGTTTGGCTTGTGGCCAGTAACAAGTGACATTCACCAGCTACTTGTCCTAGGACTCCTATTGTGTACTGTCATTAATGACCATGTTGGTGGGAGGGAGTCCACTTTCAGTAAGTTTACACACAGCACCACTTCTGAAGGAACAGATTATGATGGAAAATAGGCCTACTCTTTAGGGGAATATTGGCAATCCAGAGAAACAGGCTAACAGTACCTCCATAAAGATGTGCAAAAGCAGGTGAAAAGTCCTAGGAGAAGGATAAACCCAGACACCAGTTCAGGCTGGTGCCTGATTGTCTAGGAAGCAGCTTTGCATAAACAGACCTAGGGGTCTCACTGGACAAAAATCTGAGCAGGTCAACACTGAGCCCTGGTACTGAAGAAGGTCAGCTACACCTTGGTTGCATTAGAAAGAACACAGCCAGAATTACATCCAGAATTTTATGATACTCTGACTTCTCTTGTCTCTGGTTGTTGCTGAATATGTTAAAATTGTTCAGATCTTTCTTGACAAAGGAATACCTTAACCATGAAGTAGGCAGGAATGACGCTTCTTTTTTACTCTGTCATATTCTGTTTCCATTAAGTTGAATATAAGTTCAATCAAACATTAGCATGTCTTTCTTGGGAATGTAACTTCAGAGTGTTATGGAGAAGACTGTTCAAACTTATTGTTGTCCACTGCTCACAGTCTCATCTCTGTTACATCTACTTATTAGAGTACCATAAAAGCCTCATTTAATTATCCAACAGGTTTTCTACTGTTTTCTTAAGTGAAATTGTATAGCAGAAGGTACTATATAATTAACAAAAGTTAAGCAAGTTGCTTCCTCTGTTGCAATTTTAATTGAACCTAATCAAAACAAGATATTTTGCATGATAAACTGAACAAATAATGTGCAGACAAATTACAGTGATTACTGATAAAGTACCTTCATCATTACCAAGTACTTTGAAGGTATAGCCATGAATATTGCTCTAAATTGTTTTAGAATGTCTTTTAGTATTTTGTGTAGTGGACATTACTTTGTGCTAATACTTTGAGAGTGGCTCTATTTTACACATAAACAGAAATACATTGGATTTCTCTTTTATATTAATTAATCTATAAAACCCAAGCAGGTTAGGAAGTTTTAATAGCCCAGTTCAGTATTCTAAAGTGTGATTTTATGTGTCTGTGATTTTATGTACACTTGTATTTTAATTAACTAGATACAGTAGTTAGAAGTTAAAATTGTCTTAAGACTGTAAGTTTAGAATTTGATTCCCAAATGTTTTCCATTTGTCAACATATCAAAATTCACTCCTTAGATATTGTCCCTAGTTGTGTTCAGAAGTATGCCATATCGGTCACTACTCGAAGGTTATAATTTATGATTAACCATAATAATTTCATCCTTAAAATGAGAAGGCCTTTGAATAAGCAAAACAGACCAAACCAGAAATTCAGATTTTCCTGGAAGTTGCGAAATGCATCTATATTGGCAGGTGTATTCAGTTAAAAAAGCATAATATATTCCAGTGGACTGAACTCAAAACAGTTCAGAAACTGTAACAATTCTCTTTGAAATTACCTTTGAGAGTAAAAGAAAAGGGAGGAAAAGCTCCAACAAATCTATTGATGTCTCAGCATTAAGATTTCTGAAGTCCTAACCCAATGTTTAATTCTGTCAAGGCTAAGTGTTGCAAGTACTTGGAACTCGTAGGCCTGAGGAGGCATTCCCCTCTCAATTTTGCCTTACTGACTGCATCATGTGTTGTGAAAAAAGCATGAGGTGAAAGAGGAATAACAAAAACAATAGCAATAATTGAGAAAATCTGAAATTTTAACAAAATTTAGTTCTGCACTGATTGCCAGGAAGCATTAAGTGATAATAGTGGGCTTGTATTCAGACATTTTTATTTGATCTCCTGCAGATGGCCAGCAGATCTGAGTTTTCTGGATTTAATTTGTAGTTGATATTGTCAAAGAAATTCCAACCACCAGAAAATTTTGGATGTTCTCATAGAAGAAGTCAGTCCATAAGAGGGTTGTGTTAGCACACTGCTGTCTACAACTACCTGAAGGGCGGCTGTAGCCAGGAGGGGGTTGGTCTCTTCTCCCAGGCACCCAGCACCAGAACAAGAGGACACAGTCTCAATCTGCACCAGGGGAAGTTTAGGCTGGAGGTGAGGAGAAAGTTCTTCACTGAGAGAGTTGTTAGTCATTGGAATGTGCTGCCCAAGGAGGTGGTGGAGTCACCATCCCTGGAGGTGTTCAAGAGGGGATTGGATGTGGCACTTGGTGCCATGGTTTAGTAGTCATGAGGTGTTGGGTGACAGGTTGGACTTGATGATCTTTGAGGTCTCTTCCAAGCTTATCGATTCTATGACTCCATGATTCCATGATTTCTAAGCAGTCTGTTAAATCTGTATGCTGTCTGTCTCTTCTGTAGAGTCCAATTCATAGTTGAGGAGAACATTTGTATAGCCATGTTGGAAACCATTTGTCATTATGTAAGAGCTAAAGCGTATAATGCTGAGTCAGCTGAACTATTTTATGGCATAAATACGTAAGATTTTGTGTCTGGGATAAATTTATTTAACAAATACTCATATTGAAGAAAAAGAAGAAATGCCATTTTTATCAATTTTAGTGAAATTATCTAATTCTGTTAAATATTTGCAAGGATTTTTGGTCATATTTTTACTCTGTGGGAGGGATTTATTAAGGAAAAAAAAGGAGAAGAGAGGGAAATGATGACAGTGAAAAGAGGAAAAAAGTGTGAACTGAGTTAATATTATTAGATTGCTTCAACTAACCTTTGGAAAAAAATCCACACACTTACCAGATGAAACTTCTGGAGTCAGTTTCTTTCATAATCTGAAGGCATTTGTAATTATACCCTTTCATTTCATGTTCATTTGGTAGCAGGAGAAATTTCTCAGCTCTTTGTTTTTGATGAAGATCCATACTACTTGAATGGACATTAACTGAAGCAAATACTGAGCTCAGCTCTTTCAGCTCATGAATACACTGCAGTGCTTCAACATCATTACCAGGAATGCATTTTATACCAACAGAAAAATTCCTAAGAAATAAGAAAGACAGTTCTTACAGAACTCCCTCCTCTGATGGTTAGATTTTCACTCTTGCTCTTCTGCAGCAGCTGAAGAGCAGCTCTCAGTTACTGAAGGACACTTCTAGTCTGAAATTATTTGTTAGCATTTAAGTGGGATGCCAAAAAAACCCAGTATAAAACACAGAATCATGGAATCACAGAAACATTCAGGTTGGAAAACACCCTCAGGATCAGCAAGTCCAACTGTTAACCCTACTCTACAAGGTTCACACCTAAACTATATCTCCAAACACCACATCCAAAAACCTTTAAACACATCCATGTTTGGTGACTCAACCACCTCTGTACGCATTTCATTCCAATGTCTGACCACTCTTTCCATTAAAAAAAAATAAAATTCCTACTGTCCTTTCCCTCATGTTCTATCACTAATTACCTGTGAGAAGAAACCATCACCAAGCTCTCCACTACGTCCTTTCAGGTATTTGTAGAGAATGATGAGGTTGCTTGTCGGCTAGAACCCCCAGGTCTCTATCTACTAGGCAGCTTTCAAGACACATCTAGCATTGCTTGAGGTTGCTGTGACCCAAGTGCAGGACCTGGCATTTGCCTTTTTGAAGCTCATCCTGTTAACATTGGCTCATAAGTTCAGTCAGTCCAAGTTCCTCTGTAGAGCCTCCCTACCCTCATGCAGATCAAATACAATAGTCTCTGAAGGATATAATAGAATCATAGAATAGAATCATAGAATCAGTAAGGTTGGAAAAGACCTCAAAGATCATCAAGTTCAACCTGTCACCCAACACCTCATGACTACTAGACCATGGCATCAAGTGCCATGTCCAATTCCCTCTTGAACACCTCCAAGGATGGTGACTCCACCACCTCCCTGGGTAGCCCATTCCAACAGCTAACAACTCTTTGTGAAGAACTTTCTCCTCACCTCAAGCCTAAACTTCCCCCGGCACAGCTTGAGACTGTGTCCTCTTGTTCTGGTGCTGGTTGCCTGGGAAAACAGACCAACCTCCTCCTGGCTACAACCTCCCTTCAGGGAGCTGTAGACAGCAATAAAGTCTCCCCTGAACCTTCTCTTCTCCAGGCTAAACAATCCCAGCTCCCTCAGCCTCTCCTCATAGGGCTTGTGCTTGAGGCCTCTCACCAGCCTCATTGCCCTTCTCTGGATATGGTCCAGCAAGTCAACATCTTTCCTAAACTGAGGGGCCCAGAACTGGACACAGTACTCAAGTTGTGGCCTAACCAGTGCTGAGTACAGGGGGAGAATGACCTCCCTGCTCCTGCTGGCCACACTGTTCTTGATTCAGGCCAGGAATTAACTGTATTAGCTCAGATGCTTTTAAGCTGAGAAATGGGACTAGATATAGGTCAAAGAGAGATGTTGATGTACATTCTTTAAAAAGTGACTAGAACTGGATTGATTAGTTTTATTTGTTTGATAATTTTTGTTCTTATACCCATCCTTTGGTAAGGCAAAATGAAGTCACATTCAGTGATATTACACTCTAGATGCCAATATATAGATGTAGGGGTCTGAAATATGTGCATCTAAATGGAAAGCAGGTGATTAAATTCCTGCTGTCAACAAAGATTTTTCAGCTGATGAAATGTAGGTGTCTGCTGTTGGATTAGGTCAGCAGCTTCCTAGTCCTGCCTGACAGCATCAAGTCAAGTACCAGAAGTGCTTCGTGCCAGCAGCTGACTTCCCATTGTTGTTCTAGAGCATGCAGATTTTCTCTATCTTTGGTGTCTTGTTCATAAATCCTGTGAGGATAAACTAAGGCACTTCACTGGAATTATATACCTCTGTTTAGATAAGTGAATACTGTCCAAATTTATTTTGTAAAATTATTTAAGGAAGAACTGATATTCAGGTGCAGTATTTTGTTCACCATTTGATTAATTTCAGTTTAAAAAAAAAAAAAAAAAGAAAGGAAAGGGGGAAAAAAAGACAGCGGAAAGGAAGTATTATCCCAATCTTTATGTGAAGTGAAAAAAACAGATTTTGTATGAGAACAACACTATATATACATCATCACTTACATCAGAGAATAGCATAGGATAGGATAGGATAGGATAGGATAGGATAGGATAGGATAGGATAGGATAGAATTAACCAGGTTAGAAGAAACCTTTGAGATCGAGTCCAACCTATCACCCAACACTATCTGATCAACATGGCACCAAGTACCCCATCCAGTCTCTTACTAAACACCTCCAGTGATGGTGACTCCACCACCTCCCTGGGCAGCCCATTGCAATGGCCAATCACTCTTTCTGTGAAGAACTTCCTAACATCCAGCCTAAACCTCTCCTAAAACAGCTTGAGACTGTGTCCTCTTGTTCTGGTGCTGGTTGCCTGGGAGAAGAGACTAACCCCCTCCTGGCTCCAACCTCCCTTCAGGGAGGTGTAGACAGCAATAAGGTCTCCCATGAGCCTCCTCTTCTCCAGCCTAAGCAACCCCAGCCCCCTCAGCTTCTCCTCATAGGGCTTGTGCTCCAAACCCCTCACCAGCTTTGTTGTCCTTCTCTGGTGTGGTCGTTTGAGGCTGTGCCTTTAAGAACAAACACTGCTGGAACACACTGGCTAATGTTTTTGGTACTAGAACCAAAACATTCTGATATTCTAAACGAATTTCATTGGTTGATAAACAAAAATTCAGCTTTAGATTGTGAAGCGGTTGGAAAATTTTTTCCTCAGTTCAGTTGGGTTTGGGAGTTGGGGGAGTTTGGTGTTTCAGCCTGTTCTCCCTGCCTGCTTCTTCTGCGAACTGCTGGACTTGGCCTTCAGATAAGCAAACACTAATCCTGCATGGGCTTTTGAAGCTTGCTAACAACTCTTTTCCTTAGTAACTTGCCTTTCTCTCTCTCTAACCCCTTTTTGGGGAAAAAGGGAGGTAAGGGGGGGAGAGAGGGGGTTCCAAAGAGGGGATCCCTCCCTGAGGGAGGGATTTTTGTTGTGTTATTTGTCTTTGCTGTGTATTTCTGTGTATATATTGTAAATGCCTGTATATATTGTGTTATATATAACCTGCTTTCCATATATGCTTGTAAATATATAGCTTTTGCTCTTCGACTGAGTTAGCTGTGGTTTCTTACTCTGTGGAGGAGGGAGAGCTAAGCCCTCTCTCAACCTACCACATTTATTGGCTGCCCAACTCGGGGTTTGCTGACAAATTAGTTTGATTTATTGCTTGCTTAAGTCGAACGAGCAAACATGAAGGTGTTTTGGCTTTTTGAGCGTCTGCTCTTCTCGGTCTTTGGTGTATTGATCTACAAGTATTGCCTGGGTATGATTATCGATAAGATAGGTAAATATATAATGCAAAAATTATATTTGTGGTTTAAGTACAAGATTCGGCTTCTGTATGATCAGTGCCTGGAATTCTTTTATGTTAAAAAGTACAGGAATGTTACATCTAGCACACTCCCTATTGAGATAAAAGAGTTTAAGATTCCGCTCGGTGAAAGGGTAATTTTAAGTGATGGCTGGGATCCAAAGCTGATTTTCTTGATGTGTGTAGTCCTGCTGATGATGATAATTAATGTGTATTTGTTGGTAGCACTGTACCGGGAGAAAAAAGTGTCCAAGGCATGTTTTGTTATAAAACGGAGGGTTAAGAGACGAAAACGCCACCCTGGCTCTGTTTCAGGAACATCCAGTGAGGATGATAATGGAGAATCTGTGTCAGTTAAAGATAAAGCTAAAAAGTCAATCGGCAAGGCAGCTCTGAATAGCAATGGTGATGATTCTGGCAAGCAGCCAGGGGCTACAGTAGCCCCAAACATGGCGGCTCCTGTGTCCCAGGCAGCCACCATTAACGAGGCAAAGTCATTTCCTCCTTCTTCCATGGCAGGAGCGGAAGCGTCCTCCAAAGCAACTAATCTGTCTCAAAGCTTATCAGCTTCTGATAATAAGGCAGCTGGAAACCCAAACACAGCTCCAGTAAAGCAAGTAGCAGTTTTAACAACAAGGAAGGGTAAGACTAAAGCTGATTCAGGAGCTGACGGGGATGCACAGCAAGGTTCTTCTGATGGGGAGGAAGAGAAAATCTATCTTAAAAATATAGCTGAGTTATTGAGATCATCAGAGGATCGAGATGCATCTCTTGGTAGGACAGCAGCTAGTGGTGGTGCCTCTCAGCTTAAAGGGATCTTTGAGAGGTTGTTGGGACCACAAGTTGAGGAACAGGAGGCAGAGGAGCAAGAACAAGATGACATAACCGACTGCTCTTCACCCCGGGAGGAGCTTAGAAATGTGAGAAAAGACTATCTCAGAGCAGATAAGGAGCCAGTTCTCGCTTGGCTTGGTAGATGCTATGATACAGGTGCTCCAGCTCTAATGGTTGGAGACAAGTCAGCAGCCCAGCTAGGAACTCTCTCAAAGGATAATGGAATAGATAGACATCTAGGCAAGGCTCTCGGTAAGGTTAATCTGTGGATACGCCTTCTAATGGCGGTTCTCATGAGATACCCTTCCCGAGATGATCTTCCATGGAATCCTAAGCCCTGGACTACCATAGATGAGGGAATCAAGCGTCTGAGAGAATTTGCTGTTAGAGAGGTACTCTATGGTGAACATGAATCTCTGAATCCTGATGATGTTCCTGTAGGAAATGGTCTTACTAAAAAGCTCATCAAGCTTGCTCCTTCCAATTATGCAAACATTCTGGCAAGCAGAATTGTAGCAAGAAATTATGGTGGAGCTCCTCTTACGGTTGGCCAATTCACTGATCAATTGAGACAATTGGATGATAGCATGACACGTGTTTCTTTGGTTTCAGCCATTGAAACTCTGTCTGGAAAACTGGAGAATTGCATGAAAGAGCTGAAGGATGAATTTAAAAACACCATCTCCCAATTGGCACAAAGAGATGATTCCAATTCTTCCTCCAGGTGGGTACAGGTTTCATCTGTGAGGAATAGACATCCTCCAAGGAGGTCATTCCAAAACAGATCAAACCAAAACAGACCACCAAGGCAGTCACGTAGGACTATTTGGATTACCCTGCGTGATCAGTTTGGTGAGAACATGAACAGGTGGGATGGTCAACCAACTTCTAATCTTTTCAGGAGACTGAGAGAACTGCAAAGTGGCAGAACCCGAGGTAGCAATACCAGAAGGGTAGCTGTTACTTCTACAGTTCCCCAGGACAACTCTAGTAGCTCCAACAGTGGCTCCAGTTCTAACACTGCACAGTGTGCTCGTTGCACCTGTGGACATGTTCCCCATAACTAGGGGTGCCCTGCCTCCCGCCAGGGGGAGGAGAGGGGTAATACAGATAACAGAATCTATTGGGATGTGTACATCCAGTGGCCTGGCACTTCACACTTTCAGAAGTACAGGGCCTTGGTTGACACAGGAGCTCAGTGCACCATATTGCCATCAAATTATCAGGGATCAGAGTCTATAACTATTCTGGGAGTCACTGGTGGATCTCAAGAGTTAAGTAAAGTGGAGGTTAATATAAGCTTAACTGGTAAACAATGGAAAAAGCATACAGTTGTGACCGGACCTGATGCACCTTGTATTTTGGGAATTGATTTTCTGAGAGAAGGGCGTTTCAAAGACCCTAAAGGTTACAAATGGGCTTTTGGAGTAGCTTCTGTAGAAATTGATGGACAAAAACTGAAGCTGTCTGCTAGACCTGAGCTTTCTGATGAATCTGCAGTTGTGGGACAACACAAGATTCAGGACATTAAGTTGCCGGTTGCTTCTCGGACTGTGCATCACAGACAATACAGAACCAACCGTGACTCTTTGTTGCCCATTCAGAATCTGATTCGTCAGTTGGAGAGTCAGAAAGTCATCAGCAAAACTCATTCACCTTTCAACAGTCCAGTGTGGCCTGTGCGAAAGCCGAATGGAGACTGGCGTCTGACAGTGGACTACCGAGCCCTGAATGAAGTAACTCCGCCTATGAGTGCAGCAGTACCAGACATGATGGAACTCCAGTATGAGCTGGAATCCAAAGAGGCCAAATGGTATGCTACCATAGACATTGCTAATGCCTTCTTCTCTATTCCCATAGCAGAGGAATGCAGGCCTCAGTTTGCTTTCACCTGGAGAGGAATCCAGTACACTTTCAACAGACTGCCAATGGGCTGGATCCACAGCTCCAGCATCTGTCATGCAGTAATCCATGATGCTCTGGAGGAAGGTGGTGCTCCAGAACACATCCAGTTCATCGATGATATCATCGTCTGGGGTAAAACTGCTGAGGAAGTCTTCGAGAAAGGTAACAAAATCATGGACATTCTCCTGAATGCAGGTTTTGCCATCAAGAGAGACAAAGTGAAAGGTCCTACCACAGAGATCCAGTTTCTGGGAGTGCAGTGGCAGGATGGACGCCGACACATTCCAGTGGATGTGGTAAATAGAGTCTCTACCATGGCAAATCCCACGAACAAGCAAGAAACTCTACGTTTCTTGGGGATAGTGGGATTTTGGAGACTACACATTCCTGGATACAGTCAGATTGTGAAACCTCTGTATGATGTGACTCGAAAGAGGAACAGTTTCCACTGGGGACCTGAACAACAAGCAGCCTTTGACCAGATAAAGCAAGAAGTAGTCCAAGCAGTGGGTCTGGGACCTGTGCGAGATGGTCCAGACATTAAGAACATTTTGTACACGGCTGCAGGTGACAATGGTCCAACCTGGTGCTTGTGGCAAAAAGCTCCAGGTGAGACACGTGGACGACCTCTTGGTTTCTGGAGTCGAGGTTACAGAGGTTCAGAGGCTAATTACACTCCAACAGAGAAAGAGATTCTAGCTGCCTATGAAGGAGTGAAAGCAGCTTCTGAAGTAATTGGAACTGAGTCACAACTTCTCTTAGCTCCCAGATTGCCAGTTTTGAATTGGATGTTCAAAGGCAAAGGTTCCACACCACATCATGCCACAGATTCCACCTGGTCTAAGTGGATGGCCCTGATAACACAGAGAGCTCGAATGGGAAATCTTGAAAGACCTGGTCTGGTGGAGGTGATCTCAAGTTGGCCTGAAGATACCAACTGTGCTAAACCTCCAGAGGAGAGAGTAACTCGTGCTGAGGAAGCTCCTCCTTACAATGACCTTTCTGATGATGAAAAGAAATATGCTTTGTTCACAGACGGTTCCTGTCGTCTCGTCGGGAACAAGCGAAGGTGGAAGTCTGCCGTGTGGAGTCCAACACGCCGAGTTGCAGAGGCGAAGGATGGAGAAGGAGAATCCAGTCAGTTTGCAGAGGTAAAAGCTGTCCAGCTAGCTCTCGACGTGGCTGAACGTGAGAGATGGCCAAAGCTTTATCTCTACACCGACTCATGGATGGTAGCCAATGCTCTATGGGGTTGGCTAAAGAACTGGAAAAAGAATGGCTGGCAGAGGAAAGGAAAACCCATCTGGGCAGCTGAACTGTGGCAAGACATTGCTGATCGAATCGAGAGAATTCCAGTGAAAGTGAGACACATTGATGCTCACATTCCCAAGAGCAAAGCTACTGAGGAACAGCAGCACAACCACCAGGCAGATCTAGCTGCAAGAGTTTCTCAAGTAGACAAGGACTCTGAACTTGATCTCGACTGGAAACACCGAGGTGAGATATTCTTAGCTCGGTGGGCTCACGATTCGTCAGGACATCAAGGCAGAGATGCAACATACCAATGGGCTCGTGACAGATCCATAGACATTTCCATGGATGCCATCACACAAGTCATCCATGACTGTGACATTTGTGCTGCTATTAAGCAGGCAAAGAGAATTAAGCCCTTGTGGTATGGTGACAGATGGTCCAAATACAGGTATGGTGAAGCTTGGCAGATTGACTACATCACTCTACCACGTTCTCGTTCTGGTAAGCAGTACGTGCTTACTATGGTAGAGGCAAACACTGGATGGCTGGAAACTTACGCAGTCCCACATGCAACTGCACGCAACACCATTCTCGGTCTGGAGAGACAGATCCTGTGGAGACACGGAACTCCAGAGAGGATTGAGTCAGACAACGGAACTCACTTCAAGAACAACCTTGTAAAGAGCTGGGCAAAAGAGCACGGTATTGAGTGGATTTTCCATATTCCTTACTATGCACCAGCTGCAGGGAAGATTGAACGCTACAACGGTTTGTTGAAGACCACTCTCAAAGCCATGGGAGGTGGATCTTTGAAAAACTGGGAGAAACATTTAGCACAAGCAACCTGGCTGGTGAACAGTAGAGGTTCAGTGAACCGAGCTGGACCTGCACATTCTGATCTGCTACAGAAAGTAGAAGGTGATAGAGTTCCTGTTGTTAGGGAAAAGAATCTGTTAGGTAAAACTGTTTGGGTATTTTCGCCCTCAGGAGAGGCTAAACCTGTCCGAGGGGTGGTTTCAGCAGAAGGTCCGGGTCACACTTATTGGGTAATGCAAGAGAATGGTGAAATTCAGTGTATTCCACAAAGAGATTTAACTTTAGCTGAGAGAGTTTAATTTCAGAATGTTGTACAGCTACAGCGCGTCCAAAGGAAAGAGTCCCTGAGGAATCTACGGTGCACGAACCCTGAGAACCCTGAGAGCCCTGAGTCAACTGAGAGTCCCTGAGTCCCTGTTTCCCTTTTTCTTCGCTTCGTCTGCGGAGAGACAAACTGTTTTCCATTTTCTTGATTTTGGATTTTCTTGGACTTCTGAATCATCTACATCTGAGTATAGCCGGAATGGACGATGAACTTAACTTACGAACTGTAAATATTGTTCTGGATTGGATGGACAGTACGAACAGCCAATGAAATTGTTTAGAAAGGGGTGGACTGTGGTCGTTTGAGGCTGTGCCTTTAAGAACAAACACTGCTGGAACACACTGGCTAATGTTTTTGGTACTAGAACCAAAACATTCTGATATTCTAAACGAATTTCATTGGTTGATAAACAAAAATTCAGCTTTAGATTGTGAAGCGGTTGGAAAATTTTTTCCTCAGTTCAGTTGGGTTTGGGAGTTGGGGGAGTTTGGTGTTTCAGCCTGTTCTCCCTGCCTGCTTCTTCTGCGAACTGCTGGACTTGGCCTTCAGATAAGCAAACACTAATCCTGCATGGGCTTTTGAAGCTTGCTAACAACTCTTTTCCTTAGTAACTTGCCTTTCTCTCTCTCTAACCCCTTTTTGGGGAAAAAGGGAGGTAAGGGGGGGAGAGAGGGGGTTCCAAAGAGGGGATCCCTCCCTGAGGGAGGGATTTTTGTTGTGTTATTTGTCTTTGCTGTGTATTTCTGTGTATATATTGTAAATGCCTGTATATATTGTGTTATATATAACCTGCTTTCCATATATGCTTGTAAATATATAGCTTTTGCTCTTCGACTGAGTTAGCTGTGGTTTCTTACTCTGTGGAGGAGGGAGAGCTAAGCCCTCTCTCAACCTACCACATCTGGACATGTTCCAGCAAGTCAACATCTTTCCTAAACTGAGGGGCCCAGAAATGAACACAGTCCTCAAGGTGGCCTAACCAGAGTACAGGGGCAGAATGACCTCCCTGCTCCTGCTGGTCACACTGTTCCTGATACCAGCCAGGATGCCATTGGCCTTCTTGGCCACCTGGGCATACTGCTGGCTCATGTTTAGCCTACTATCAACCAGTACCCCCCAGGTCCCTTTCTGCCTGTCCACTGTCCAGCCACTCTGACCCCAGTCTGTAGCACTATATGTTGCCATTGAGGAAATTATTGAATAACCGTATCTGATATGCAACAATACATCACTGAATGTAATAATCCTGCCTATATTTTAAGAGCTGCAGTGAACCCAGTATAATTTTGAATGAAATATTGATTGTCTGCATCCTGGACTATGTGTGAATACCTTCATTATTAAAAATCTTATTTGTCAAATTGTTGTCGTTGTTTTTAAATCTTGCATTGGATTGACGAACTTCTGTCAATCCTTATGTCTTACTTCTGTCAAGCATGATCAAACACACCAGAAAGGTCACACCAAGAAGACCTTAAGCTGAAAAGGTCTTTCTTTAGCTGGTGAATTAAAAGTTTGATTCTGCTTCCTATTACAGTTTATCTTTTATTTATTTAACGTATTTCTTACATTAGAAATATGCATATGAGAGTTTTAGAGAGCAAGACTTGCTGTTGAACTCAGAACTTTTCTATTGGGTCAAAGAATGTTAGAAGACAAGATAAATAACATGTTTATGATAATTATGTCGATTGTACAGCACAAATACATGAACCATCAAAACCTACTGCACAGTGGAGAACTTCTACTAACAAAATATGGGCTTTAAAACTAAGTGATAGGATTTTTGAGAGAGTTACTAAATAATAATAACAAGAACAGTAAATTAGAACTATTTATTATGCAACAGAGAGATAAGTAGCTTCTAAGTATTTGCTTCTAAATATTTGCTTCTAAATATTAGATTCCCACTCTAATAAACTAGGCTAAGTCACGAGAAGATATGCATATTCTATAAAAAGAAAAAGTTCCAGAATATTAGTTCAAGCACTTGTGCTTTAACCATCCTCATGGCTTAGATATTTTCTTACTCCATAGGCCTGGACAGAATTCCCTCTGATATCTGCCTCTAAAACAAATCTGCATTTTGTAACATTCCTAAGGCACTAAAGTTGAGGTGAGGTGGGGTTAAGTTGTAACCTTGACTTTGTTGCCACCAGTGTAGACAAATTGATTTACACACCCGGGGGTCGGGGACAAGTGTTATAATATAGATTTTATATAGATGTTATATTCACCCTGAGCAATGCCTCCAGGACAAGATGTAAGCAGGCAAAGACGTTTATTATGTTATACAGCAAAGTTATATAGTCTATCAGAAGGCACGTGTGTCACATCTTAATTGGTCATTTTCTACTGGCATGCATGTAATTAAGGCATACAATAGGTCAAAATATCAAAACAATACTTTAACACATCCAACCAAATTCTGCCTAGTTTCTCTCCTTCAGTTACAAGGTGTTTACATTCTTTTCAGAGTCAAAGACAAAACATAGCTTTCTCTAATTCAAGCAGAGACAAATCTTCCCTATAGCCTTCCAAAGCCATCCAAAACCAACCTCTTCCAACAGACAAGGACTCATGTCTGACTGGTTTTGTGTAGCAACAGTCTAAACATCCTGTTTCTCAACTGTTTTCTAGTGGTCACTACAGCAGGGTCTGTTTTCTGGAATGTTTCTGAAGTTTTTATTAAATAAAAATGGAATGCTGAGACCGAAGGACAGAAGACAGAACTCCCTATTCCTACTCAAGTTCAGTAAATTCTAAGAAGCTGCTTTTTGATTTGTTTTGTTTTGTTTTTCAGGGCAAGGACCCATTAATCTTGCATAGTTTTCTGCCTACGACGCTGGGACAGATTCAGCAGGAGAGATGAAGGCACCTCAGACATACACTTTGCAATCAAAGAAGCCTGACGATGACCCTTGAAAGCTATTCCCTTCACTGTTCAAAATGTCACTGAACACTCAGTTCTGTACCAAAAAAATATATTGTCTCAATAATTATTGATACTGAATCTTACAGTGGCTGAAAATTTCATGTGAGTCTGAAATGGCATGGATGGTTTACTGACTTGACAGTGCTGGATTTCACTTCACTTTTTTGGTCTTTTCTTAAACTGAATAAGTCTCAGCTTGTAAGAAGATCCTAGCAACCAATTGTCTGTTGCTTGTCTGTTGTAAATGAAGCCCTGGGAAAGCTACATATGCCAAATGTCTGACACCCCTAGGTAGTCACTTCATAACAAACAGTAGCGCTTTCTGTCAGCTAAGACTGGGGATGCTGTTGTGTAACTTTCAGACTTTAACAGGGAACCAAAGAGAAGGAAGCAGATCGGTAAAAGAAAACATAAAGTGTTTGAAAATTTAATAGTGTGTAATAAAAGCTCACATAATAGGAACCACCTCCACTATGAGCATTATACTCCCAGCAAAAAATACAGAGTGCTGCTAACTTCTTGCAACCTTGCACCCTCTATCACGCTCAAGGGAAAAACATGTATGGGTAGCTTTGGGATTCAGAGCAATGTCATCCAGGTGAGTGTAACACCATAGCAAAGGGGATGATAATAGGATGTTTTACATAGCAACTGTAACCATATTACTAGTAAAGCTTTTTCATATTCATTAAATAAAGCTGACTTACACTGTTAAAATATTAATTGGATGAACAAGGAGTTACTGTTTCCATGTGTCTAATAGGTTTCCCTTTGCCCATAGCAAGACCTGGTGTACAACTTCAGAGCATATCTACACTCACTCCATTGTGCACACAGGCACATTAAATTGTTGGTGTCTAGATCCCATTGTGGTTTAAATAGGATTTAGGCACCACGCTATATATAGAGATCAGTTTTAGCAGAAGAAAAGCATGAATTTAGATACCAAAATTATTTTCATAATGGAGGAATCTTCCATCATTAGGCACCTCTGAAAGTAACACTCACTGTGTGAGATTTTAGTTTTGCAGTTTCTGTTTAAGTCTGACCTTAGACTGAGCTTAAAATTCCTTTTAAAACTAACACTATATAATGTATGGAAGAAACAAGAATTTTCAGTGTTGAAATAATGGATGAATGATTGGATCTTACAGAATGAATAATGTTCAAATCTGGCTTCAAGACTGGTCCCAAGCTACAACCCTACTTAGGAGACATTTGGGAGAGTGCTGTCTTGCTCAGACAGACACTGCCCTGAGGCCCCTAAACAATTTGCATAGACAAGCAGATACTTGGAATACTCTTTCACACCCTGCAATTCACTATCGGAGATGTAACCTCTAGATATTTGTATTTGGCACACACTAGGAAGCAAGGGCTCAGAAAGAAATAAGGGAGCACAGCTTCAGTATTTTTCTCTCCCAGGTGAATGCCACATTCACTAGATGAAAGAAATACTTTCATGTCTGTTCTGCTTCTGGTCAAATGAATATAAACATTTGATTATAAGTTATCTCAGCTTCAGCAAAAGACGTGTCACATGCATTTCTACAGACTAACTTAGAACCTGTTCCTCCATCAATTTTATTTCATTAGTATTCTTAGTAATAATCTATAATTATGTGAAAAGTTTCACCTACATTGATGGTTTTAACTGGACTCAGGGCAGTGTAAGAACACCTCTGGGAATTTAATTACATAATGAGGAGGCTATGAGGGATTTCAAGAGGTCATCTAGTCCACCCCTCTGCCCTAAGGCAGGATTATTTATGATTATGTCATCCCTGACAGATGTGTGTCAAACTGATTCTTGCAGACTTTGAGTGACAGAAACTCCACAGGTTCTTTAAGCAATCTATTCTGGCTTTCCAATACTCTCTATTACTAAAAGCTGGGGGATTTATGTGTAGTTTTGTTGCTGTTTTTCAGATATCTGACATAATTATTTACTCTAAATTAAATTAACTCTGATTTAAACATTATTTCTGTTTTATTTATGGAATACGAAAATATTGGGAGGTTTCCCTTCTAGAAACTGTGTAATCTCAGGGGCCTTGGAACTTCATACAGCAAATACTACCTTGTGGTCTTTGGTCCTAGAAGAACTTTTATCAAAAACTTATTGTCAAGTTAATATTGCCTGATGGAGATCTATGTGTAACTTAAGTATTTAAAAGTTTTTTTTCACAGACTGGAAGACCGCAAAGAGCTCAGTTAAATGCCCAGGTGCTGGCAGCAGGAGCTACAGGGGCAGCATCTGTGAGGAGAGGCCAGGATTGCCCATGCTGAACACAGATGGCTCTATACAGCTTCAACAAACTCACCACAGGGCACAGCTGAGCCTAGAAGCCAAGGTGGTGGCATCTGGGTGAAAATGCATTTTAGAAAGGTCAAAACACTGTATAGCAGAGAGAATAGTGAGGAAACAAGAGTTTTCATCAAGCTAATTTAGAAAGTATACTCCAGGTTAATGAGAATAAAAGCAGTGTCTAAAGGGTAGCTGATACAAACTTGTGTCTGCTTGGGCCTCTGTTGCTGAATTTCAGGAACTGTCTGAAAACTGCAATGGAAAACTGGGGAGGTGTTCAAGTCCACATAACTATACAATACCAAAACATCTCAGCAGTAAGGAAGACAGTTCTTCTGAAAAATGAAAAGAGCTATTGCAGCTCTTCTGATGAAAAGTAAAGATAAGAATTAATTTCAGTTGCTTCCAGCTTATTCTATATATCACCTGTAGAAAATGTTAGGCATATCGGAATGGGCTGCCCAGGGAGGTGGTGGAGTCACCATCATTGAAGGTGTTCAGGAGGAGACTTGATGGGGTGCTTGGTGCCATGGTTTAGTTGTTTAGGTAGGTTGGATTGGTTGATGGGTTGGACACGATGATCTTGAAGGTCTCTTCCAACTTGGTCTATTCTATTCTATTCTATTCTATATGGTATTTAATTTTCAGAATTATGTACTTTAAACTGTCCAGAAAATATGTGCATGTAGAAACAGAAAAACAGTGATGATGCATGAGGTGCAGCTTTCAGTACTTATTAGTCACTCATATGCACAGACTGGTGATTATTTTGCTCAAGATTGCCTACTTCTGTATTATGTATTTTATGTGTGCCATTATCTGTATTCATCCACATTCCTTTCAAAGAATATTTCATGGTCTGACTGTGAAAACTGTCAGAAAACATCAGTGAGAAAAGTCTGTGAAGACAGCAGAAAAATATTTTGGAGAAAGAAAAGCAGCAGAGAACAGTATTGGTTGAAATAGAATGGGACTAAAGGCATGAATCATAGAATCATAGAATCAGTCAGGGTTGGAAGGGACCACAAGGATCATCTAGTTCCAACCCCCTGCCATGGGCAGGGACACCTCACACTAGATCAGGCTGGCCAGAGCCTCATCCAGACTTCTCTTAAACACCTCCAGGGATGGGGCCTCAACCACCTCCCTGGACAGCCCATTCCAGGGCTTCACCACTCTCATGGGGAAGAACTTCTTCCTTATGTCCAGCCTGAATCTCCCCACCTCCAGCTTCATTCCATTCCACCCTAGTCCTATCACTACCTGATATCCTGAGAAGTCCCTCCCCAGCCTTCTTGTAGGCCCCCTTCAGATACTGGAAGGCCACAATAAGGTCACCTCGGAGCCTTCTTTTCTCCAGACTGAACAGCCCCAACTCTTTCAGTCTGTCCTCACAGGAGAGGTGCTCCAGCCCTCTGATCATCCTCGTGGCCCTTCTCTGGACATGTTCCAGCACATCCATATCCCTCTTGTAATAGGGGCTCCAGAGCTGGATGCAGCAGTCCAGGCGGGGTCTCAGCAGAGCTGAGTAGAGGGGGAGAATCACCTCCCTTGACCTGCTGGCCACACTTCTCTTGAAAGAGTGAGAGAGAAAGAGAGAGAGGACACAGGGGAAATGTAAAATGTTAAAAAACAAATTAAGATTATGCTGAGAGTCATACCTGTCATCTTTTTATAAATGTGTTGTGAGAAATAAATTAATTGACAAACAAGCAAACAGTGTATTTTGTGAATATGGAAGGAAAAGCCAAAAAGTAATAAAGAGAAGGAAAGAGCCAGTTGTAATGCACTGAATATCAGGAAAAAGGGGAGAATAAGAATTACTGTAGAGCAAAGCACAAAAAAATATTAGCATAGAATCATAGAATAGAATTGCATTTAAAAAAATATAAGATGAAGAATAGGTAAAAAAAAAAAACCAAAACAAACCAACAAACAAACTAGGAACTTTCACAAAGGTTGAGAAAAAAAAATAAAGTACCCAAAGAAAAGAGGTCATTGACACTGCAGATCATGTAACAAGTAGTCAATTCATTTCCTTTCTATAACATCCTTGAGGCGCAACTAATCTGCAGGTGAGCTAGGGCAAGACTCAATCATTTTCAGGTGACACTTCCAGGCAGTTAAAGGCATTGGCTCACAAAGTATAATGCTATTTTTCACACAGCCTTCTGCCCAAGATTCAGTACAGTAAATAACTCTCTTGAACATCACTTGCTTATCTATTTTTTCAAACATGAAATAGTCAGAAGATAGAAGGAATTGTTCCCTCTGATGTTCCTTTTGGTAGGTTCAGCGTTTTTTTTCCTCCTCTGATGTTCTGTGATACCGCTTAACATTATGCACAGACTCAGCTCACAATATTTCCTTTCAGAGTTCTGTAGGAAGGATGCATGAAAAATATGGTAGAAACTTTCTAGTCATGTAGCAATTCTGGATGATATGGAATAATTATTTCTGTTATTTTTATGGTGTCATTTTTTTAATATAAATTCACTGGGACTAGAATTCATTTGGAAAATGCAGAGATAGATCACTCAATAAGCATTGCATCAATTCTATGTATTTCTAGGTACCAATTTGTTACTCTATCAATGTACATAGGAAAGTCATTAGGATGACATCATCCTAAAACAGCCACATAGCCATGAAAGCTAGCAGAGAACTACTCACTTATCCTAATTGAATATTTGCTCCTTGATTGCTCAATAATTTTTACTTCCATAATTTTCAAATATCCAAATTCATTTAAATCTTCTCCATAGCTTTTGCAAAAACATCAGAAGTAGAGGGACCTCAACAAGCTGGAGAGGTGGACTAAGGAGGATCTCATGAAGTTCGATCAGACAAAGTGAAAGGTCTTGCATCTAGGTTGGGGCCAGAAAGCTGAGAGAGGTGATTTTGCCACTCTTCTCTGAAGTGTTGTGTCCAGCTCTGGGCCCCCCAAAACAAGAGAGACATGGACCTGCTGTCATGGGTCCAAAGGAGGGCCACAAAGACAATCAGAGGGCTGGAGCACTTCTATGAAGAACTGGGGCTGTTCAGCTTGGAGAAGAGAAGGCTCTGGGAAGCCCTTAAAGCTATGTTTCAGTACCTGAAAGGGCCTTACAAGAAGGCTGGGGAAGGACAGTTTAGAAAGGCTTGTAGCAATAGGATGAGGGACAACAGTTTTAAACTGGAGCAGGGTAGATTTAGGCTGGACATAAGGAAGAAGTTCTTTACAATGAGAGTGGTAAAATACTGGAAGAGGGATGTGGTTGAGGCCCCACCACTGTAAACATTAAAGATCAAATACAGTGTGGCCCTAGACAGCCTGACCAAGTTGGAGATGTCCCTGCTCACTGCAGGGGTATTGTACAAGATGACCTTTGAGGGTCCTTTCCAACTCAATGCAATCTGTGAATCAGTGAATTTAAGCCATAAACTGCACAAGTCAGGAATAGAGTTTCCTTTGGAAGTAATGCAATGGCTAAAATGGCAGCCCAAGACCTACAGAGAGAAACAAATTGCCTTATTGAATTTTTATTTTTTTTTTAAATCCAAGTTTTTTCCTACTAGGATAATCAAATGCTGTGGAAGCAACAAGGGGTTTTGAATATCTAAATTTGGTAAATTTAGACCACTTAGAAAGAAGAACGCTCTTATTACAAAAAAAAAAAGTAATACAAACTTCAACAGCATTTTCCTTTCATAGATGTTTAATTTCCACAGAACAGATAGATTTGATTTACACCAACACAAGACTTTCTCTGTTTACAATCCCAGATATTGCACATTTCATATTTTTAAATATTCTTTACTACAGAACATTTATTATCTGAGAATGTTTTTGCAGCAGTTAAGCAAGCTGTTGGCTAGTTTTCACATGAGAACTTGTTACTGATCCAAGTTATGTTTAATGACTTCATATGTGCATTTCCATACATAATATAACGTCTTGGATCCATAAAAAAATAATGGGAAATACTATCTTGTGTTTGCCTGGGCTAGGATTTTTTAAAAGCCTGTATTGTTAGCTTTGGAAACAACAATCCTGGTGTGGAAAACTACCTCAGGGAGTGATCTGAATTAGTTTACCACCAAGCTCATGCACAGGAAAGTCAACTGCTCAGACATCTGCTCATTTCTTGGAATTTTTAACACTAGCAATATTCATGTGTTTGCTTGTGGTTTGTGTTTTTTGTTGGTGGTGGTTTGGGGGTTTGTTTTTTTTGTTTTTGTTTTGTTTTTGTTTAGCTGGTTGGTGTTGTGGGGGGATTTTTTTGGTTGCTTTTTGTGTGTATTTTTTTCTCTTTTTTTAGGTACAGAATGTTTACACATGCACATGCATTTTTATGTATTTATTAAAACATTCTATATTTCCTTTAGTTGTGACACTAAGGAATATTTAATTTCTAAGTTTAAAGTATGTTGGTGGTATGGCAGTTTGGGCTGGGTGCCTCCTGCTGATGCCATACAGAGTGCACCTCTGATGTCCCGAGTGTCCAGCCCAGTGGGTGGACACAGGAAATAGTGTATTCATTCCCATAATGTCCTGCTCCCTATAAATTTATCAGCAAGGTCTCACACTTCCTCTTTCTTCCCTCGCTGTTACCATGGGAAATGCTCCTTATCTGGTAATGGAAGGGGAGTTATCTCAAGGCCTCTTAGGCCTGGCTAGGCTTAATGCCAGGAGGAGGATAGGGAAGGGCAATCTCAGATCTGGCCATCTGAGATTAGCCTAACAGTGGAGGGGGGGAAGAAAGAATCCTGGGGGATTTGGGTGTACCCTCAGGTAGGGAGAAAGGAAATGCTGGGATGCATCTGGGTATGCTTTGGGATCTTCCTTTTTGTCACTGTGCTTGTAGCTTCTATAAACCACTCACTGCTTTTCCATTTAAACTTTCCATCACTTCTGCCATCTGTTTGTCTGAGTCTCGTTATTGTGCCCTGGTGGGAGGCAAAGGAGGATCTGCCTCAACCTGGGGCAGGTGGTTATACAGTAATCTTTCACCCTCTCTACCACCTGAATCTCAATTAATTCAAGTGATTTTCAGACCTTGGATACATTTTGTAGGAAGGGAGTTGTGGCACATTTCTACATCTGGAAAAAGAAAGCAAATGAAAGCAAATGAAAAAAGATCCAAGTAAAAGAGAAAAATATTAAAACATTAAAAAATATTAAAACTTTGATCAATGTCAGGATGTACTTACAAAAAATGACAACTCTGTCCTTACATAGTAAAGATTAAATAGTATGGCAAAACTTACATTTAATGAAAATGAAGTAAGCACAACTTCTAATGTAAATTATTTATTCAAATTTTTTAAAGATTTCTCCAAAGCTTAACTAACTGACCAGATACAACAGAATTATTACCCTCCAGCAAAGAAAGCACAAAAATATTTACCTTCAAACAATTGGAAAAAAAGAGGAAATTATTCTCTATTTGCAGTCAAAGAATGAGCAAATTTCAGTAGGATCAGACCTGACAGAGCCTGTCTATGGTTTATTCCACTACCAGAAATGTCTATTGTGATATCTGGGTTGCACATAGACCTCATTAAGCAGATTTCTAACAGGCTTAATCTACAGATTGTTACTGTCATTTTAGTCTAATAGGTAGCAAAGTTGGAAGGTAAATAAACTTTATAAAGTTCAGCATTGATAGGCCATTATTCAGCTGTATGCCATTTTTTATAACTCTCTTAATATATTACATTCAATTATTCCTTGTTCAAATAATTTATAAAACACAATCTCCAAGTTAATCCTTTCTTTGTAAAGCAGATGCTCAAATAAAGACAACTTAATTATAACTATTAAATTCCTGCAGCTGCTGTGTGTTTCTCAGTCTCCATTGTATTGTACCATATCAGTGTCTTGATGCTATTGATCAAGTGACAAATTAAGATAGATTGTACTGGGAAGATAGAGTGATTTTTAAGATGCTAAACTGGATTGTAGAGAATAAGTTGCAGAGACAAACTTTCTTTGAGAATTCTTCCCTACTTTACACTTAGAGCAAATTTTGTCATGGCTGCTGAAAGACATTTGTAGTAATACTTGAATCATCTGATGTTAAAGCTTGTAAATTACCATGACTGGAATTTTTCACACTAGTAAAATGCTCCTTTTGTAAGTGTGAAGAATTACTCTAGTTAGATAGCAGCAATAGCAGCAGCAAGGAAAGTAACAAGACAACAGAAAAACAATATCCCAGGAAAACCAACTAACCTGCTTTCATATTGACATGTATTGCGGTTCAGACCTTGACGGCAACCAAGTCCCCTGCAGCCATGCATAGTTGTCCACCTCCACCCCTTGGAGTGATAGGAAGGAAAATGAGGAGAAAAAGGCAAAACCCTGTGGGCTGGGATAAGGAGAGTTTAACAGAACATCAAGAAGAGAGAATAAAGCAGTCAAGAAGAAAGAACATATAAAAGGGGGAGTGATACAAAATGCAGCACTGGATGCTATGGCCTGACCTGGCCTGGCCCAGTCCATTCATCTGATTCTGGCCTGCGGCATCACACCACAGCTGCCTACTCAAACCACCTACACTTGCCCTAGCCAGCCCTTCCTCCCAACCATCCTTGTTCCTTGCCCTTGTGAACCTTACTGGTTATTGTTATATACATATTGTTTAAAGAAAACTCTTTATCTCTCTAATTCCAGGTCGACTCCAAATCATTGCTTGGTGGATTTGCTCCTTCCCTTTACTTTTTGTTTTCCTCTCTGTTGGGAGGGAGGAGGGGGAAGCAGGGGAGAGATTCTCAGCTTTGCCGCCATCTGAGCTCTTAACTCCCAATTAAGGCTCAAACCACTAGTTACAGATCAGCAAAGCCAGTAAATATATAGGACAGTTAAAGAGAGAAAGTATGTATCAATATCTAGAACAGTCTACCTTTCGCAGAACTTCTACTATATCTAAATTAAATAAAACAGTCATAGAAGTGTAATGAAAGATGCTGTTATTATTATATATTGGTATTTGTTAAATATGGATATTATATATTATAATGATATTTTATATTATTATAATATATTGGGTTTTAATAAATTATTTCTTCATATTGATATCTTTTGTATGCAATTTATATTTCAGTTATTAACCTTAAAAATGGATTTAAGAGTATATATATATAACACTTTGTTCCTTATTTCTTGCCTACAAAAATTCATTATGACTTTGAATGATGTACTACGTGTTAATTTTCAGATATAACTAAATCATACCAAAAATATTTATCAAATCTCTATCATAATTTTAGAATAATTAATCAGAAAATCCTTATTCAACACTATTTATGGTTAATAAAAATGATCCTTGCAGTTTTGAAATGTGTTGAATTTCTAAGAAATATTTGTATATACAGATTTATCACTGACTTTTTATCTTCCTTTTGATACAGGAATTCATGAAGAAAAAAGTCAAGTTCTGGAATGAGGTGCCTGAAGTGATACTGTGAAGTTTATTTAGCAGTGTAAACATTCTACCTCAATCTCATCTGATAATCTTTCTTTATTTTTGGCAGTGTGATTTGTCTTTAGTTGAAGCCCACTGTTTACTGTGAGTCCAAATGAAACTGCCAAATTCATTATCTGTGTGACCTGAGGCTGTATTTGAATGTACATCTCCAGAGGACAAAACTCACTTCTACAATGGACCTTAAACACTCATGTTATTTCACTTCTGGACTCCTGTCATTACACTGAAGGACTTCTGTATGAAAAAAAGATTTCCTTCCATGAGAACACATGGATACTTAGTATATTGGCTTAATATATATGGCTACTTAGGCTGGATGTTAGGAAGAAGTTCTCAACAGAAAGAGTTATTTGCCATTGGAACGGGCTGCCCAGGGAGGTGGTGAAGTCACCATCACTGGAGGTGTTTAGGAAGAGACTGGATGAGTGCCATGGTTGAGTTGATTAGATGGTGTTGAGTGATAGGTTGGACTTGATCTTGAAGGTCTTTTCCAACCTGGCTAATTCTGTTCTATTCTATTCTGTTCTGTTCTAATGCATAATGTGAAAAGTGGTATTGGAAAATGACAGTATTTATTTCTTGCTGTTTTGCATATGAGTGTTTTTCAGTCAACTGGATTTTAAGATATTATATTCATTGTATGTAGCTATTGAATTTTTATCCTTGAGTCTTTTCCTAAACAAAGCAAGAGATGATTTACCCAGCATGAATGTTTTTCTTCTGTCAAGGTAGATGAAATAATGAAAGCTAAGAAATAGAATATTTCTTGATTCTGTTAGCACTTAAAGATTTTAAATCCATCACTTTTATAATGTGTTCGGTACCACAAGAGATGGAAGGACAAAAGAGTAAAAAAATAGAGAATTCTCATTATCACAATAGCGTGCTGTCATATATGTTAGAAAAAAGTTCTATACAGAAAGAGTGATTGCCCATTGGAATGGGCTGCCTGGGGAGGTGGTGGAGTCGCCATCACTGGAGGTTTTTAGGAGAAGACTTGACGGGGTGCTTGGTGCCGTGGGTTAGTTGCTTGGGCTGTGTTGGATTGGTTGATGGGTTGGACGCGATGATCTTGAAGGTCTCTTCCAACCTGGTTTATTCTATGTATTCTATGTATTCTATCTATTAATAAAGCAATAAAAAATTCTTTATGGTATATAAAAGGTTACAAATATTCCACATTGAATGTTGTGGTTAAAATGTAATTACATTAAACATCTTTAAGTTCCTCTTGTGATATAAAAATAATTAAACAGTATGTTTTTCTTGAATATTAAATATGTTGTTCAAGTTGAACAGATACTTCAAGAAGATCCCTTTCCACTCCCTCCACTCTAATTCATTTTCTCTCCCTTCTCTTTGCTGCACTGCTCTGCTCTAAGCTGCCTTGCCTTAAGCTGTCCTTACTATTGCTCTACCTGAGAACTGGGTGTGGATACATGTACCTGTACATGTGCAATTTAGAATAGCCAAAAGTGTTCTCCATGTGATTCTGGAGAATGAAAGAGCTTTTGGTGAAAGAAAGGGTTAGCTAATTCTCTCTATTACACAGACATCCTGAGAAGAGGAACAAAAAAAAAAAAAAAAAAGATAATGATATATTATACAAACTTACAGCAAGATGAGTTTAAAATTCTGCAGAAAATACTTTCTACCCTGTCATGAATGAAAATAGATTAGATACACAGAACTTACAATGTCTTTTTAATTATATGGTCATACATTATATAGTTTTGGAAGAAAACAAGCAAACAAACAAAAGGGTAAATATTTGGTTTAATTTTTATTTTTCAGCTGCTTAAAACTCCACTGGTCAATATTTTTAGGCTGGAGGTTAGGAGGAAGTTTTACACAGAGAGAGTGATTGCCCATTGGAATGGGCTGCCCGAGGAGGTGGTGGGGTCACCATCGCTGGGGGTGTTCAGGAGGAGACTTGACAGGATGCTTGGTTGCATGGTTTAGCTGATTAGGTGGTGTTGGATGATAGGTTGGACACGATGATCTTGATGGTCTCTTCCAACCTGGTTTATTCTATGCTATGCTATGCTATGCTATGCTATGCTATGCTATGCTATTCTATTCCATATTCTGACTAGGAAAATAAAATAGGCCATTTAAGGTTATTGGGAAAGATGGTTCACTGGAGTTTGAAATGGCACAGTAAACCCTACTGCACTTCCAGATTCTCTTTCTCCTACTTGAAAAGATTCAAAAACTTTAAATTTAATGAGTGTCAGGCCTCTTGTCAGTTGTGAAAGTCTTGTTAGTTCAGTTCTAATAAGATAAAGAGAGACAACTTAATTTAAAAAAATTGAGTAATTGTTTTGATTGTGATTAAATTAACAAGGCAGGAGTTATAAAAATATAGTTATCTTTATTTTCCTGAAAACATCACCCCAAAAGTATGTACAAAACTGGTTAAATTTTATTTACAGGTTCTATTCGCTCACAAATTCTGAAAGTTTTCTTATGGGACCCTTTAGTACAAGTTAGAGAATTCAGAAAATGCAAAAGGCTAAGCCACAAAATAGCTTTACCCCACTTATAAAATCAGAGGCAAGCTATATCCGAGTGCTGATCTCTCCAATTTTGCTGTGAAATTGAAAGCGAGTGCAGAGTGAGTCCAAAACAAGCACCAAAAATGATCCCAAAATGAGAGGCAAAATGAGAGAGCAGACCGCTTTCTGGTCCCTCTATTTAAGATTTCACTAGATAATGTGTCCAGTGCCAATATACACTGGGTGCAAAGAACCCAACCAATCACAGTTCCAAATCGCAGCATGGGCTTCTCCCACAGATGAATACATGTGAGGTACTTCAGCTCCCAGTGGGAAGAATGGGCACTTATTTTACCTTTCCCCCCCAAGCCCATGGAGGAGGGGAAGGCAGTTTTGTACCTTTGTCTTTCCCCTTTCAAACCTCCACTGGTGGAGGTGGGAGAAGGGGGGCTTGGAGCGCCCTGTAACATGAATATTTTATGAAATATGAATATATTTCATTGTTGGGTAGGTCACTATTGTTCAGAAAATAACATCAAAGTTAATAATGTCAACAGTCCTATCATTTCAGAGAAATGATATACAAAAGACAAATGTTTGCTAAATTATGAAAATACCCCTATACATAGGGGTATATGAATTAATATGTCTTCTTTCAAAGTGTGGTGGTTTGAGCCTTAACTGGGATCTAAGGGCTCAGATGGGGGCAAGGATGAGAATCCCTTCCCCACTCCCTACCTCGTCTTTCCCAATAGAGAGAAAAAAGGGAAGGGGGCAAATCCACCAAGAAATAATTTGGAGTCAGTCTGAAAGTAGAGAGGTTAAAATAAAAAATTCTTTAAACAAAATATATATATACATATATATATATAACAATAATAGGAAGAGTTCACAAAGGTAAGGAACAAGGATGGATGGGGAAAAAATAAAAATACAAAACCAGTCTCTTTGAAGAGGCATGGATGTAGCAGGGAGAAGGATCAGGCTCAACCACATGGCAGAGAAGCAGGGAGCCAGCAGCAGTCCTCGTCCAGGCAAAGGCAGGGGCCAAAAGAGCTAATGGCTGCAGTGTTCTTTTTATAGGCTTGCTGGACAGCAGGGAGAAGCGGAACTGACTAACTCAGTTTCCCAGGGGGAAAACCCCCTCCAGGGAGGGCAATGCCCTCACAAGCCCTCCCCCCCACCGCTTTCAGGATGGGCATAATCCATCAGACAAAGATTTTTTGGTTCTTTTTATGTTTTGTCTTCTTTAAGTTAACTGGTCATGTAATTAAAAAAGTCTCCAATTCCAGTGAAAGTGGAAGTGAAACTTTAGTCCACTTATCTGGACTCCCTTCTCAGCTCTAGTTTCTCACCTGCAGAAAACTTGGTGAGAATTCTTCAGTACTAGTCATTATGCAATGGAATAAAATACAGTTATGTCTTTCATGAGGTGCAAAACTGTTTTGTAATAAATGACCCAGAAGTATGCTTCTGTTCTCTAGTTCAGTGTTGTACTTCTGTAGAATGATGACTAACAGAACTAGCTCATACAGGCTTCTCTTCAGCTCAAAAGCCTGGACCTAAACATATCCTTACCTCCCTGTACTAAAAGAGTGGGAAAAAAGGAGGGGAAAAAAATAGCATCATTAGAACAGGAGATGCCCTCTACCTCTTTTATTATTATGGGTGTTTTTTTATGAGCTATTAAAATAAGGCAAATATTACAGAATGATTTTACTATAGTAATTAGAATTTGCATGTGTGCCTGTACTAGAATAACAGCATTTTCTTGCAGTTCCTTAAAGAATGTGGAAAGAAACACTTAGAACACTTTATTTTGAACTGTTGGAACCACATATATGCCCATCAGAAATATAAATTATGGAAGTGGATTTACATCACATTTCTTGTGGTACTGGATTTATACATGATCCCTTCAAACCAGTGTCTTTAATGAAAAAGAAGAAGAAAATTATCAAGAGAATTGCAATTTTGTTGATGGGTTTAAGGAAGGAGGTTTTGGTAGAATAAAGAGTATGAACACATTAACTACAGATTTAAACTGAACATGAATTGTTTTTTGCATTGAAAAGATGAAAGCAGCAGCTATAACACCTCAGTGGGAATAAACAGAAAAGCATAGCCTGAGTCTTTGTGATACTTACAGGTTACTAGAAAGAAATTACAATATAAATGCTTTGAGTCTTTCATTTATTTGGCATCTTGCATATAATACATGTTATTTTCTCTCAGAACTGAAATATGCTTCCTGAAAAACTATCCTTTACTTGAAAATGTAAGAAGAGTTGCAGTGGTTAACACCAGATTTCCTCCTGATTTTGTTTCTTATCTTTTAGGGAAAGATCTTAGGGAAAATGGAAAGGATGAACTACTTATTTCCTTGCTACACTTTCCTGGTGTCTGTGAAGTAAGCAGTAGTATGTATTTTGTTGTGAGGATCAGAAACAGCTTAAACCCTTGGAACATGTATGTACCTATACTGGAAGAGTTACTAGACTGAGTAAGTAATAAACTGAGAAAATTAGGGAAAACATTAGGTGCAATAAACTGGGATATGAAGTGTAGAAATTTATACTTAATTTTAAGTCAGTTTAATATGCCATTATATTCTTGTGACATGGACAGCAGATCAAGACACTACATATAGAATAGAATAGAATAGACCAGGTTGGAAGAGACCTTCAAGATCATCCTGTCCAACCTAGCAACTAATCCAACCCACCTATAAAGGACACTGCTGCTCACTGCAGGCTTGAACCCATGAGCCTGAGATTAAGGGTCCCATGCTCTACCAACAGAGGTAACTGTGCTCCCTATATTAAACAATCTAATCCCCAAAAGGAAACTAAAACTTGGAGTCACTTTCACAGATTGTTGTAACTCTATTCTGTCTCATCCCTATGCTGAAAAGGACATAAAATCTTCCACTTTCTGTATGAGTCCTCTGAATGGTGGGTCATTCTATAAATGTGTGTACTGTTGGTAACACAACTGACTTGCTTTAGATGGGAATTTCTTATTTCTCACACCCAGCACTGATGGAAGTACTTAACTGAAATCCCTATTCAGGCAGGAAGCTATGCCTAGGTTTTTTGTTGGGTGCCTCAGGTAAAGTGCTTATTCAGTACATAGTCAGTAGAGATCAGTGATTCTGAAGTTTCCCAGAGAGTCTCACTCAATTAGGCAGATGGAATATCCTCTTGAAAGCCTTAAGGGTCTTACCTGTCTGCCATAGCTATATAAAGAACATAAGCATTTGAATGTCCTTTGTGGTTTTTTTGATTCAAATGCAAAATGTAGCCAGCAATAAGCTTATGTAACTTTCTTATTTTTATGTAACTTTCCTATTTTTAACAACATAGAAACAACAAGCCAGGACTAACCATCTCCCCTTACTGATTCTATATGAGTGAAACAAATATACTATTATATTGGATATTTTTTGACTTTGACAGGTTTGAGAGGTGATGGTGGGTTGAAGTTTCCCCCCAGCATTCACTTTTGCCAGACCAACTCAGTTAGAAGCAAATGAAGCTGTACTTACAAGCAAAAACTGCACTCTACAATGGAATGCAATGAATACATACAAAATATACAATATTCACAATATTATACAGATATTTACAATTAGCAAACAACACAAAAAGCCCCCTGGCCAAGGACCAGGGCAAGCTCCATAGCTTCTCCCTCCCTGCCTCTCCCCTTACCCCCTGTACAAAAGGGACAAGAGAAAGGAGTAGAAAAGTTACACTTAGGCAAGGCCAGCCAAAGCACACAGTTTATCTCTCCCTAGTGAAGCAAAACCAGCCAAGATCAGAACAGAAGAGAAAAGGGAAGAATTGTTATGGTACAGCTCCTCTAATTCCAGATATTTACCCAAGGAGTTTGTTTACAATAATCTTTTGTCACACCCAATGGTGATTTATTTATATTTTTCTACTTTTCTGCTCAAAATCTGTAACTAAGTTTTAAAGGCATAGCCTAAAGCCACCACAGAGGTGGACCTGTGCAAATCTCATGAAGTTCAACAAGACCAAGTATATGGTCCTGCACATGGATAAGGGCAATACCGAGCACAAATACAGGCTGGATTAAGAACAGCCCTATAGAGAAGGGTTTGGGGGTATTTGTGGATGGAGACCAAAGCTGCTGGTAGGCCCATGGAGGGCTTCCCCCCAGATGGTGGGGGGGGGAGGCAACCTTATCCTCCCACAGCAGCAGCAGGGGGGATAAGATGTAGACTTCTGCTGGTCAACAGAATCCCTTGTAGAAGGGTGCCGGCTTCCTTTCTCTCCCACGAATGGCAGGGTCCTTCTCTGTGGCTGAGCGTGGGTCTTTGCTAGCTGGCACAGAGGCTGTCGCTTTCTGTCTGCTGCTTTATGGCTGTGGCAGACATTTGGACTGGGTCAAAGCTTACCCTCAGGGGTCAGTCCCTTTCACGACATGGTGGGACTGGCAGATACGACGCTGGGCTGGGGTTGCAGTGAAGTAAAATACTCTTTACAGATTTCCAGGTAAACTGGGGCACGGCGGCTTTTCCCGGGTTGCTGGCTTCTCTCTGGACTGCAGAGGCTGATAGTATGCTTGCAAATGGAGCTTGATAGAAGGAATGGCAAGGAGCTTAGCAGCAAGAACAAAGTGCTTAGGCAGAGGCAAAGAGCTTCGTAGCAAAGAGCAAAGATCTTACAAAGCTTGGGCAAAGAACGACTTGTTTGCAACTTGGGGTAATACAAGTTTCTCAAGGCTGAGTGTGGCCAATGAGCAATCTTGTAAACAGACAGCTTTAGCCTATAGAAAGTATGAGGCTAGAATTATGGCCTTACTTGGCAGTGACATGGGCCTAGCATGCACTTCCCATGCAGTGGGTGCATGTTGTTGTTTACCCCTTAGAAGGCAGGTTGGGTTATTTATGCCATCTGAATGGCACCTGAGGTCTTTGTTCCTCTCAGCCCTGGGCTGAGTACCCACTCCAGAAAGGAGGGTGGAAGGGGAAATGTGGCCAGATGTGTTGGGACAAGTTTTACAGTATTTGGGGCATAATTCCGGTCATATGGTGCTTTCACCACAGATACCATTTACAATGCATCAAGTGTTGGTTTCTCTCCCTGTACAAACACAGAAGCACATCAATTTACATGTAAGTACCTGAAATATCTAGGGTCAGGTAGTCCTTTGAATAACTTCAAAATGTGAAAAAATCTTTAACTTGATTTGAACAGTGGACTTAAATGAATGTCAGTGAAATTAATCTTGTTACTATTTTTGTTAATGCATACACTTGGAATATCTTAACTGCTGCAGTGCTGTTTTCAGCAGTCATAGGTCTACTGATATATTAATCAAAGGGATATGTGTTTAAAGATTTGTGAGTTGGAGACAAGGGATTTTATTTTGATAGTACTGAAGCCCAAAGGTAAAACTTGAATTTATGGCTTCAATCAATGAGGAACATAATGTACAATATAATATAACAAGAACACTTTTTATTTGATATATACTGTTGGACTGTTGAATGCATAAATACAGTATTTCCTAGAGCTGTTTTTGTTTGGTTTGGGTTCTTTTTGGTTGGTTGGGTGGGGTTTTTATGTATTTCTGTAATCTAACTTCAGATGTTTAATTTCTTCAACTATTTATGAAACTTCAGAGATACTTACAACGATTCCACACAATGGATTTGGTATCAGCCTTTTGTATTTTTAATGATGTCACTTCAGGGTAAACATGCATTTTACTGCTCCAGGGCACTTCAGCTCTTCTCAGAATTGTTAGTTTTTGAATTATTTTTGGTGAAAAGCTTGCCTTTTTACATTCTCATGCATACAGAATATTGTTATTGGAAGATAAAGGTCTGCATTTTGCCTGTGGGATTTATATCTGACCCTAATTATTGAATCATAGAATGGCTTGATTTGGAAGAGACCTTAAAGATCATCAGTCTCTAACCTCCCTGCCATGGGTAATTTCAAGCACAAATACAGACTGGGTGATGAGTGGATTGAGAGCAACCCTACAGAGAAGGACTTGGGGGTGCTGATTCTTGCACTAGGTATGAGCAGACAATGTGTGCTCACAGGCCAAAAAGCCAACCATATCCTGGGCTGCATCAAAAGGTGCATGGCCAATGGATCAAAGGAGGTGATTCTGTTCCTTTGCTATTATGAAACCCAACCGGGAATACTGTGCCCAGTTCTGGAGCCTTCAGCACAATAAGGTATATGGATCTATTGGAGAGGCTTGAGAGGGGTGCCACAAAGATGATTAGAGGGCTGGAGCACTTCTCCTATGGGGACAGGCTGAAGGTGTTATTTCTGTTTGGCCTCAAGAAAACAAGGCTCTTGGGAGATGATAAAACAGCATTCCAGTACCTGAAGAGAATAGAAAGCTAAAGAGGAACTATTTATAAGGGCCTGTGGTGCTAGGACAAGGGACAATAGTTTTAAAATGGAGGATGTTTAGATTGGATATTAAGAAGTTCAGAACAGCAGGAATACAAAACATGACCTTAATATTATCTATTCTGAGAAACTTTTATGGAAATAGTGCAACTGCATAAGCTAAAAAAAAAAATCACATCAACATATTTCACTTTCTTGTTTCAAAGGTTTAAAAAAAGCATGGTTGTGTTTTGTCTGGTTCTGGAGATGAACACCAAACACTCACTTGTTTATTTAATTTTGTTGAGAGAAATAAAAATTACACCAAAGAGACAGAAAAGCAGAGAGCAAGGAGAAGGAAGAGAGAAAATGAATTATTATTGATTACTTTTATTGATTACTCTGATAATTACCAGAAAGTAGGCACAGACCGATTCAGTCAAAATCTTCTCAATGACCATTGTGCATCTGCCTTAAGAACAATACCTGCCTTTCATATAACGTTTGTGGAGGTTGCTAAGGTAAGTAACCATAGTCATTTTCAACAGTGTGAAAAAGAACACCAGCACCAAAACAAAGATGAAAGCTTTTTTTGTTTGTTTGTTTCACTAGAAAATAAATCAAATCACGTAGTTATTGAATAAATTGGATAAATGCTGTTCAACTATCAGCACATTGATATATAGATGTATAGATACATAAACATTGAAAATGGTAAATATTCTGTTCATATAAAAATCTGGGATGTGTGCTGTAGTCTGTTTTTGCTAGAGTTAAGCAGCGGTGAGGATGTGTTGTAATATTGTTTTTCTATTCACCCTGAGCACTGGCAACTGAATATATCTGGATAGCAAGAAACAGTCAAACAAATATAACATCTATGCTGTTCCCCCACCCTTTCCCAGGTTCAACTTCACATCTTCATTTCTAACTCTTCTGTTCACCCTCAATCCTCCCCAAGCAGCACAGAAAGAATGAAGTCGGGTTGGATACTTGTGTATAGAGAGTGCAGCTGTCTAGTAGTTGGCAGCACAAGGCTGAAGGGGTGGCCTCTGAAACAGAGACTGAGACAGCTCTGTACCAGATGGTTCCAGCTGGCTCAAGCAGACCCTTCCAATTCAAAATGGATATTGCTATCATACCTCCAGATCTAAATCATTCCCCAGCTGTTACTGCTTGACCATTTCTATTACAGCCTCATCCTCCCTGATTTCTAAATTTCTAACTGGAGAAGCCAGAGACAAAGTTAGGCCCTATTCATTCAAATAAGTAAGATGAAATCCTTGTTGTTTTGCTGGCAAAAACTTAGTCTTAGGAAAGGCTGTATGAGCCTATTCTATCTCCATGGTCCATATGAATTGCATGAAGTGTGGTTGATCGGATTAAATCGGTAGTGGGTCTTAACACAGAAATCTATATAGGTCCAAAAGAAACTGCTGAAACTCAAAAATTTAAATAAAAATTTATCATGATAATTAGTGGCCAAAAAATAATAAATCTAGACCAAATTGAAGTTTAGACCTATTTAAAAAAATATATTCTTTGTATGCATTGCTAATCCATTCTTTATTACTGCACGTGATCACAGCATTGGAATGTATCCTACATGCATGCACAGACATTAGTTGTTGATCTGTTAGAGGGTAGGAGAGCTCTGCAGAGGGATCTTGACAGGCTGGGCAGATGGACAGAGTCCAAGGGCATGAGATTTAACACATCTAAATGCCAGGTTCCACACACTGGCCACAACAACCCCATGCAGTGCTACAGGCTGGGGTCAGAGTGGCTGGAGAGCGGCCAGGCAGAAAGAGACCTGGGGGTACTGGTTGATAGTAGGCTGAACATAAGCCAGCAGTATGCCCAGGTGGACAAGAAGGCCAATGGCATCCTGGCCTGTATCAGGAACAGTGTGGCCAGCAGGAGCAGGGAGGTCATTGTGCCCCTGGACTCAGCACTGGTTAGGCCACACTTTGAGTCCTGTGTCCAGTTCTGGGCCACTCAGTTTAGGAAAGATGTTGAGTTGCTGGAGCATATCCAGAGAAGGGCAACAAAGCTGGTGAGGGATTTGGAGCACAAACCCTATGAGGAGAGCCTGAGGGAGCTGGGGTTGCTTAGGCTGGAGAAGAGGAGACTCAGAGGAGACCTCATTACTCTCTACAACTACCTGAAGGGAAGTTGTAGCCAGGTGGGGGTTGGTCTCTTCTCCTAGACAACCAGAACAAGAGGACACAGTCTCAAGCTGCACCAGGGGAGGTTTAGGCTGGATGTTAGGAAGAAGTTCTTCCCAGAAGGAGTTATTTGCCATTGGAATGGTCTGCCCAGGGATGTGGGGGGGGGGGTGTCACCATCACTGCAGGTGTTTAGAAAGAGACTTGATGGGGTGCTTGGTGCCATGGTTTAGTTATTAGGTGGTGTTGGATGATAGGTTGGACTCGATGATCTCAAAGGTTTCTTCCAACCTGGTTTGTGCTATTCTACTCTGTGCTACTCTACATGCTTGCTGCGAGTTTCTATGTATATACAAAATATTTCATTTAAAAAAATCAGAATTTCACTGAATAATCATTACATTATCTTTATATTTTAAAATATTCTTACAAATAAATTTAAAGCATTTAACATTTCATCCTTAATATTAAAGAGATATTTTTTCCATAATTCCACTGTTGTTGAAGAAGAGGTTTTTCACTTTGTCTGGAAACCTATTATGGGACTGACAATAAAGTTTAGCTCAGAGATTGGAAATACTTATAATTTTTTATTATATATGCATTTAAACTGTTTTCCATATTCACATCTGTATACAATAGGGTAAAAAATCTAGTTTTTTCCTCTAATGGCAAAGAGCTAAAATACTTCAAGCTAGCATTAGTCAGAATAGCCTCGTGTGTCTGAGTTCTGGAGCACTGTAATAAATTCACCTCAAGATTGTTCCAGGGTCAACATCAAAGCTCTTGCTGGACTTGGGAAAATTTGTATCCTTAACTGATTATTATCCAAAGCTCTTGAATGTGGAAACAGTAATGAAAACCTTAGCTATCAGATCTGCTAAAAAAGACACTTGTCAACTCCAGCCAAGCCGGAAATCAAAGTCTTCTACTACTCAACCATCTATTTTTCCTTTTTCTATCTCTAAAGGAAAATTACATGAAAGTTGGCAAAAGGGATCCAGAGGGGTGGGGGAAGAGGGAGGGAGGGCATGGTGAGCAACTGGTAGGAGCTGGTAATTGCTGTTGTTCTAACAGATTAAGTGCATGTAGCAGATTCAGAATAATGGCACTCCCCCTTCAGATTCACCCAAAAATACTTGTCTGGATCTGCTGTCATGGGAAAGGTACATTCTTTGAAAGATTCCCCAAATGAAACTTAGAACAGAGTATTTTGTTGAGAAAGGCACTTTAGTCTTAATTTTGCTTCAATGTGCAAAGGGAATAATTAGAAGCACAGGAACGGAGGAAAAGGAAGGAATTACTAAAGCAAGGGATACTCATCACTGGGGATCCAGTGAAGTTTTGCGAGTCCCGAAGGCTTCATGAGGTGGGGGAACTCCAAATGTCCAGCAGTTGCTCACACAGCTTTATAGTTTTCCAATCCTCTATGCAGATGCACTTCCTTAGCTGGTTGCCATAGTTTCTTGTCCAAGTGTTTTTCTGCACACTGTATAGCTCCAAACTATGTCTGTGCCAGTATTTGTGGGGAGAAGTTTCTCTGCCTGAAGACCCCTGACAATGGATAGTAAGCTTCAGCTTCCAATGAGCATGGAACTTGTGTTTTTTTACAGCAGCTGGCAAGACCTGGCTTGCATAGCAACAGCTTATGATTTTGTCATGTACACAGTCTTTAGAGTTGCACAACTAAGTTCAGAGTGACGTTTAGGATGACACATCCTGTTTGACAATTTCTCAGAACAAAGCTGAGACATAACACCATTTCTCAGAATTATTTAACTCTTTAAAGTATTACTAGAAGGCATTCTTGCATTTCATAGCCATGAAAGCATAAAATTTAAGAAAACTTAACTAGGCTAGCAAGATTTTTCAAGACCAGTTCATGTTGCTGTAGTAGCCTTATCAATACACTATTTTAATTTAGAGTAAACTAAGTCTATTACCATAGAAGCCACCCATTTAAAGTATTGGCAGATTGCAAAACACTGTAATTGTTTTAATATGCAAAGCAGTTTGAACAGTTAAGCTTTTTGACTTGGTACCTTTATGCTTTAAGATATCTGTATACAAGGCCAGTCCAAGAAAGACATCTCTAAATTATAAAACTTTGTTTTATTTAGGGAATCCTTTTGCTTGATACTAATGAAACTGTAGTGGGTTTGGGCTGAACTGGATTTAATTCTCCTCAGAACATTCCTCTAGTGCTGTGTTTTGCAGTGCTGTAGCTGGGCATTGATAACAGACCAGTGTTTTGGCTACTGCCGAATGAGCATACATGCTGTGCTTTTCAAACATTTCCCCACTCCAAGAGTAGGCTGAGGGGTAAGAAAGATCTTGGGAGGGGACACAACCAGGCCAGTTGACCCAAACAGACCAAAGGAGTATTCCATGCCATATGACTTCACTTCATATATATTTATACTAAGTGAAAGAAGGAAGTCTGGGAATATTCATCCATGGTTCATCCATGGTGTCTGTCCCCCTGCTTCCCAGGTGACCGACCACCACCTGCTGATGGGAAGTAGAGACTAACACCTCTCTTTACTTTTGCTTCTGCGTGTGGCCTTTGCTTGTGCTTTGCATTATTAAATTTCTTCCATGTTATTTCCAGCCTTTTGTTATATTTTCCCCTCTTCCCTGTCCAACTAAGAAGGGAGTGATAGCATAGTTTTGGTGGGCATTAGGGCCAAACCACCACAAACAAAGCAATTGTTTGTGTTATCAAGCTATCTTGTAGAGCTGTTCTGTTTCATGCTTAGTGATCAGTTTTGCTTTGTTCCTTTTCCTTTTTTTGGAAAAAAAAAAACAAAACAGCAAAAAGCAATCATAGAAGTCTGCTCTAGAATATTTGAACATTTTCTCTCTTAAAAGCAGGTCAACATGCAGGAAGTACCACCCTAGGTACTATACAACAGAGGATAAAGGCCTCTTAATAAATTTGCATTCAGCTATTCAGGCCGCCCATAGCTGGTGCATATGATAGGCCTGAGGATATGCTCATTGTCTCACTCTTCTCCTGTGTTGAACAGACAGATAGAAGTTTCCTGATAGCAGCTGAATTTTGACAATGTGCATGTGCAGAAGCCTAAGGTTAGACACCTACAAATAGAATCTTAGGTCTATATGTTGTGGCCAGAAAAACTGGGGTTGCTTGCATTCTTCACAAAACATACATCTGAGGTCCCTAACAGTCTTTTGTAGACCTCATGCCTTATTTTAATTCTACTAATACAGATCTCAGTGTTTTATCTTGGCAATTAGTTAGACTAATTCTTCTTATTTTTCTTTTTTTTTCAAATGAAAAAATCATTAAGGCCTATATCCCATTGCCAGAAACAAGTTTTATCTTAAGATCATTTTCTTAATTTTAAAGAATTTATGAGTTATACTTTTTTCTTTCAGAAAGAATTGAGAATGTTGTTATCTTTATAGTAATGAGTGTGTTATTTTTTTTCATTCTTTGTTTGACCTCATTTAGCTATTACACTGATTTCAGTGTCACAAAATACTTCTCCAACAAGCCTTATCATTAGTGTGCTTTATTTTGTGTATTCTCCACTACAGCACTTTTATTTTACCCAGATTAAACTAAAGCAACTTTTTTGATGGTCTCTTAGCAATGAACCTGATAATTATAGCTGGAAACTTTATAAGCCTCTAGAAGAAGACACCCTACTACTATTAACATCAGTGAAGATGTGAGACCCTAATTCTTTTAGATGCTTCAACAATAATTTAATTTTAAATTGATTTATAGTAATTAACTTGTATGTTATTAGACATATAATTTACCTTGTCAAGAAACATAATTCTTATAGCCATGGAAATATACAGAACTGAATTACAAGTAAGATACCACTCCTAATACCCCTAATATGCAAAATGTAATGCTCATTAAATACCACAATATGTAAAGGTGTGTTTAAAAAATTTTTAGACTTAAGATTTTCATGTATTTTAATATGTTGTCTTCTATGCCCTTGAACTTTTTTCTACCAGCAAGTATATAGTTGTGATGCTTAAGTGCTGCTCTATACTTTGGCATTTTCCCGGCTGCATGACTGCTGTGGGATTCATCAGGCAAAGCCATTAGTGCACTCACTGGCGTAAAAATTGCATGATGCCATAAATCTTTTAGCAAGCACATTCAGAACATGTTTTTGTGAAGGTTATGTGTGTAAGGTAAGCTACATTACATGTGGGTCTTCAACGTTACACTTTTTGACATTTAATAAAATAGTGATTGCAAAGAACTGCATCCTCAGAGGCCTTGTTATGCCAGTGCCAGTACAAAGGGAGTACTCTCAGATTGTCTTCCACATTTTAGTTGCAAAAGAATCTTTTATTTTCCTGATGGCTGTAGTAAAACCTGATCCTTTAGAAGATTTTCCTTTTTATCCTGGCTGGTTTTAATAAAGTAGCATTTTACTGCATTAAATAAAAGCAAGAATTTAGCTTACAGAAGACTGCATATAAATGTATGAACATTCCAAAACAGGATTAATTGCTTATAGTTAATTTAGACTATAAAGACTTTATTTTTCTTCTCTTGTCAGTCTATGCAATTTTCATACATGAGTTATGAAAGTTAGATCTCCTTGATTTCATAGGTTAAAACTGTCTTTGAAGAATAAAGTGTATTCTTCTATCTACTAGACTCGGTCACTTTGTATCTAAAATAAAGGATGGCAAGGTAAAGTGAAATTATCTCAGCTCTTCTTTTTAATTAACATCTATGATTTGTAAGTCTGGAGATAAAAGTAAAAGTTGAAAACTTTTACTACTGCCTACTCAGAGAAATTCAACTACACTTTCAGTCTAATGCTTATGTTGGAGTTTAGTGGATATTGGCAAATCTCTGCAATTTTCAGATTCTCCCCTCATATGAGGTAATTTTAAAGTTTTGTCTTAATTTCTGTCTTTCCACTCCTGCAAAGCAATATTAGAAAAGTAAGATGATTTCCAGCTGAATTTATTATGCAGCTGCTGTCACTTCAAGGAGCCATATAATATATTAATGTCCTAGCTTGGATTAGATACACTTCTGAAGCAAGTCTTCTATTCACCTCCATGTACTCAGGTCTGTCTGACTTCACTGAGTGGTTCCAGAGTAGTCAAAATTCCTGCTGTCTAAAATTGAAAGCAAAGCTGAACTCTGAAAACATATCTATGGTACTCCATTGATAGAAATAAGCCGAAGGGCAGCACACCAATGTTTGAAGGATGGTGTGCTAGCAAGACCTTTTGGTCTGCTGTATCAGTGGAAGTAGAGAATAGAGACCCACGTGGCAGTAAAAAGGCTAGGATTACTTATGAGTTAGCAACCACAGAAGTACCTAAGAACAGACAGGCAGGAATTAGGACCTTTCAATGCAAAACGGCAGCAAGACCTTTAGACAAACTGAAGTGCATCTGCACTAATGCACACAACATAGGAGACAAACAGGAGGAGCTGGAAGCCATTGTGTATTAGGAAAACTATAATACAGACACCATCACAGAAATGTCGTGGGATGCCTCAGATGGCTGGGGTGCCACAACCTCTTCAGAATGCATAGGCAAGGAAGGAATGGTAATGGGGTGGGCCTGTAAGTCAGGGAGTGTTTTGATTGTCTTGAGGTTAATGATGGTGATGATCGCATTGAGTACGGGCAAGAATAAGGGGAAGGCCAAGAAGGCAAATATATTGGTCAGATTCTGTTATAAACTGCACAACCAGGATGAAGAGACAGATATAATATTCTTTAGGCATCTGGCAGGTGTCTCACAATCACTAGCCCTTGTTCTTATGAGATAATTCAACTTCCCTAAAGTGTGCTGGAAATATAACAAAGCAAAGAGGATGCAGACTCAGAGGTTCCCAGAGTGTGTGGAGGATAACTTCCTGACACAGCTTGTGATGGAGTCATCTAGGGAAGGTGCCCTGTTGGACCTGATGTTTATAAACAGAGAAGGACTTGCGAGTGATGTAATTGCTGGGAATTGTCCTGGGCACAGCAATCACAAAATGATAGATTTCTCAGGTTTTGGAAAAGTAAAGAAGTAGGTCAGCAGCACTGCCACATGGACTTCCAGTGAGCAGGCTTTGGCCTGTTTCAAAGACTGGTGGACAGATTCCCTTGTGAGGTAGTCCTGAAAGGCCAAAGAGTCCAGGATGGCTGGATGTTGCTCAAGAGGGAAGTCTTAAGGGTGCAGGAACAGGATATCCTCATACACTGAAAGATGAGTTGATGGGGAATAAGCCTGGCTTGGCTGAATTGAAGTTTGGTTGCAGCTTAGGGAGAAAAGTAGAATCTATGGCCATTGGAAGAAGAGGAAGGCCACTTGGGAGGACTACAAAGTTGTTGTGAGGCTATGCAAGGGTAAAATTAGAAGGGCTGAAGGCCAGCTGGAAATCAATATGACTTCAACTGCTAAAGAGAACAAGAAATAAATACAAATATATTAGCAACAAAAGGAGGACTAAGGACAGTCTCTGTCCTTTGTCAGATTCAAGGAGTACCTAGTGATTAAGGACGAGGAAAAGGCTGAAGTACTTAATACCCTCTTTGCCTCAGTCTACAGTAGGAAAACCAGTTGTTTGTTGGATACCCAGCCCCTTGAGGTGGGAGATAGGGATAGGGAGCAGAATCACAGAATCATAGAATTGTTAGAGTTGGAAGGGACCTCGAGGATTGTCTAGTTCCAACCCCTCTGCCATGGGCAGGGACACCTCACACTAGATCACGTTGCTCAGAGCCACATCCAGACTGGCCTTAAAAACCTCCAGGGATGGGACTTCTACCACCTCCCTGGGCAACCTATTTCAGTGTCTCACCACACTCATGGGGAAGAATTTCTTCCTAACATCCAACCTGAATCTACCCATTTCTAGTTTTGTTCTATTCCCCCTGGTCCTATCATTACCTGACACCCTAAAATGTCCCTCACCAGCTTTCTTGCAGGCGTCCTTCAGATACTGGAAGACCACAATAAGGTCTCCTCAGAGCCTTCTCTTCTCCAAACTGAATAACCCCCACTCCCTCAGTCTGTCTTCACAGGAGAGGTGCTCCCTGTCTTTTTTTTTTCTCACATAATAAACTTTATGAGTTCTCTAGACTGCTGTTGCTGTCAGGACATTTGTCATCTGCCTTGGTGAGGATCAGGCTGTGTAGAGAAATTCATTTTTAGTGGATACAGGAATAAGTTTCTTGGCAATAATGGTAGAAGGTATCTAAAATAAAAAGTCTCATCATGTTATAAGAAATGGGCTCTAGATGAGGGTCCATTTATTGTGTCTTAGTGAGAAACATAGACTGCTATACTAATCTTTTCATTCTTTTGTTGGATTTTCCTCCCTCCTTTCCCTCTCTCCTCTGATTATCCTCATGGCCCTTCTCTGGACAATTTCCAGCATGTCCATATCCTTTTTGTAATAGGGGCTCCAGAACTGGATGCAGTACTCCAGGTGGGGCCTCACCAGAGTGGAGTAGAGGGGAAGAATCACCTCCTTTGACCTGCTGGCCACACTTCTCTTGATACTGCCCAGGATACGATTGGCTCTCTGTGCTGCAAGTGCACCTGGTGGCTCATGTTGGGCTTCTCATCCACCAGCACCCTCAAGTCCTTTTATTCAGGGCTGCTCTCAAGCCAGTCACTTCCCAGCCTATATTGGTGCTTGGGATTGCCCTGACCCAGATGCAGGACTTGCATTTGATCTTGTTGAATTTCATGAAGCTGTCATGGGCCCACCTCTCCAGCCAGTCAGGGTCCCTCTGGATGGCATCCCTTCCCTCCAGCATGTCTGCTGCACCACACAGCTTGGTGCTGTCAGCAAACTTGCTGAGGGTGCACTCAATGCCACTGTGCATGTCACCAACAATGATGTTAAACAAGACGGGTCCCAGGACTGATCCCTGAGGGACTCCACTTGTCACTGGCCTCCACTTGTACAGGGGGCCCATTGACAGTCACCCTGTGAGTGTGGCCATCAAGCCAGTTTTTTATCCACTGAATGGTTCATCCATCAAAACTGTATGTGGCAGTTTTAGGCTATGCCTTTAAATTTTTTTCACAGATCTTGACCAGAAAGTAGAAGAATGTAAATATATCACTATTGGGTGTAAAAAGGAAAATAATGGTAACTCTAAATAATTCTATAGGAGAGATATTGGACTTAAAAGAGGTTGGACAAAACAATCTTTCTCTTTCTGATTTTTCGGCTTTGGCAGATGCTTCTTCTGGCTTTACTGACCTTGAATGCATTGGTTTTGTTTTGACTGGTATTAAAAACAAGTTTTCTTCTCTTTCTCTTGTCCCTTTTGTGTACAGGGTGGTAGGAAGAGGATCAGGGCTCCACGGGCTTTTGACCAGGGGGGTTCTTGTGCTGTTTATTAACTGAAAATGTCTGTAAATACTGCAAATACTGTGTATTTTGTACATATTCATTGTATCTCGTTGTAGATTGTAGTTTTGCTTGTAAATACAGCTTCATTCTGCCCCTGGTTAGGCCAAACCTTGAGTACTGTGTCCAGTTCTGGGCCCTCAGTTTAGGAAAGACGTTGACTTGCTGGAATGTGTACAGAGAATGGCAACAAAGCTGGTGAGGGATTTGGAGCACAAGCCCTATGAGGAGAGGCTGAGGGAGCTGGGGCTGCTTAGTCTGGAGAAGAGGAGGCACAGAGGAAACTTTATTGCTCTCTACAACTACCTGAAGGGAGGTTGTAGACAAGTGGGGGTTGGTCTCTTCTCCCAGACAACCAGCATCAGAACAAGAGGACACAGTCTCAAGCAGCAACAGGGGAGGTTTAGATTGGATGTTAGGAGGAAGTTCTTCACAGAAAGAGTGATTGCCCATTGGAATGTGCTGCCCAGGGAGGTGGTGGAGTCACCATCATTGGATGTGTTTAGGAGGAGACTTGATGGGATGCTTGGTGGCATGGTTTAGTTGATCAGATTATGTTGGATGATAGGTTGGCCTTGATGATCTCAAAGGTCTTTTCCAACCTGGTTAATTCTATTCTATTCTATTCTATTCATGTTCTCTCCCTCTCTCTCTTTTTTTCTTGGTCTCCCTGTTTCTGGGAGCCTGTCTCTGGGAGCCTCCTTTTCTCTTCTAAAGACCACAGCAGAGCAGAGAGCTAGCAGGTGCTGATAAAGTTGCCTCACAGTTCTCAGTCAAATGTAAAATTCTAACAATTTGACATTACCATATGTAAAGTTTAATTATATAATTATTTCTTAATCTTTTTTTCACAGAGTTAATTCTTAGAGAACACTAATCTGTTGAGAAACCAAGAAACTGTTAATAGATATTATACAGATAAAATTATGTGGGTGGGTGCTGGAGGGGGAGAAAATAACCAACTAAAACCAAGTAATAAATATAGACTGATTTGGAGAAATGCCAGTGAGATAAGTCTAAAGTCCTTATCTCTATTGTTATTACCAGCATTAATTTAGGAAGGGCAGGTCCTGCCTGACCAACTTCATCTCCTTCTATGATCAGGTGACCCGCCTGGTGGATGTGGGCAGGCCTGTGGATGTAGTCTACCTGGACCTCAGCAAGGCCTTTGACACCGTCCCCCACAGCAAACTCCTGGCCAAGCTGTCAGCCCATGGCTTGGATGGGAGCACACTGCGATGGGTTAGGAACTGGCTGGAGGGCCGAGCCCAGAGAGTGGTGGTGAATGGTGCCACATCCAGCTGGCGGCCAGTCAATAGTGGTGTGCCCCAGGGATCAGTACTGGGCCCCATGCTCTTTAACATCTTTATTGATGATCTGGATGAGGGCATTGAGTCCATCATCAGTAAGTTTGCAGACAACACCAAGCTGGGGACAGGAGTTGATCTGCTGGAGGGTAGAGAGGCTCTGCAGAGGGACCTCGACAGGCTGGGCAGATGGGCAGAGTCCAACAGCATGAGATTTAACACATCCAAGTGCCAAGTTCTGCACATTGGCCACAACAACCCCATGCAATGCTATAGGCTGGGGTCAGAGTGGCTGGAGACCAGCCAGGTGGAGAGGGACCTGGGGGTGCTGGTTGATGGTAGGCTGAACATGAGCCTGCAGTGTGCCCAGGCGGCCAGGAAGGCCAATGGCATCCTGACCTGCATCAGGAACGGTGTGGCCAGCAGGAGCAGGGAGGTCATTCTGCCCCTGTACAATGCACTGGTTAGGCCACACCTCAAGTACTCTGTCCATTTCTGGGCTCCTCAGTTTAGGAAGGATGTTGAGTTGCTGGAGCGTGTCCAGAGAAGGGCAACAAAGTTGGTGAGGGGCTTGGAACACAAGCCCTATGAGGAGAGACTGAGGGAGCTGGGGTTGCTTAGCCAGGAGAAGAGGAGGCTCAGGTGTGACCTTATTGCTCTCTACAACTACCTGAAGGGGGGTTGTAGTGAGGCGGAGGTTGGTCTCTTCTCCCAGGCAACCAGTACCAGAACAAGAGGACACAGTCTCAGGCTGCACCAGGGGAGGGTTAGGCTGGAGGTTAGGAGGAAGTTTTACACAGAGAGAGTGATTGCCCATTGGAATGGGCTGCCCGAGGAGGTGGTGGGGTCGCCATCACTGGGGGTGTTCAGGACGAGGCTTGACAGGATACTTGGTTGCATAGTTTAGTTGATTAGGTGGTGTTGGATGATAGTTTGGACATGATGATCTTGAAGTTCTCTTCCAACCTGGTTTATTCTATTCTATTATATTCTGTTCTAATGGGATAATAACAAAGGTCTTCCCATTTTAAAAAATTCCTGGGGTATCACAGTATCAGCAAGAATCATCCCAAAAGAATATATTGAAATGCATTATTTTAAATTGTTCTCACATGCATTGCTGTCTTTCATTTCTAAAAATATATTGTGAATAATAACTTAAAAATTACCATTGTTGATTGATCAGAACAGAATGATTTTCTGTGCTTGCCAAACAAATAGACTATTTGAGTTTAATATCCACCAGTGGTCAAACTGGCCACAGTTATATATATCATATAATAGCTTTAAAAATATATGAACTTTTCATAAGTTTAAGGATGCTGTGATCAAGATATATGAGGAGAAATGAGGCAGTTCATTTAAAAGAATCATCTGGCTCTCAAATCTGCTTCTGGGGCTTATTCTAAATCAAGAGATATAAAGAGCAGACTTTAGCTGCAGCTCTCAGTTAAAAGAATGCAGCTATGTTAAACAAGATTGATAGCAGTGAAGGAAGTGCTGGCATGTTAACATTTTTTTTTAAGAATGATGATACTCTTGCTTAATTTCTTGACCTGCTTTGATATTTACTTTGAGATTCTCACTGAAAATTGCTAAGTATTATACTGACAGCTATAGTTGCATTTCAATCACACTCATTTCACTGACTTATCAAGCCTGTAATTCAAAATCTTTCCACGTTTGTATAGGCACAGGACAATGATGACATTTTCTAATTGTTTCTTTTATGCTTGTTTTAGCTGGGAAATGTGTTTTCCTTGTCTATTCTGTTCAGACTGACATTTTATCTACTAACTAAATATTTCTTTTTAATACTTGCAAGATCACTCTTGCTAAAAAAAGAGCTTTCTTTTGTCCTCCCTTATATAGCAATTTTATTTGAGAGCGTTTTGCAGATTTTTTCTACACCTTAAAAAAACCCATACCTTTGATTTCCATTGCCATTTCTGTACCTGTGGTAACTACATCATGAAAAATCTTTACCTGAATGCAGTTGTTTAAAAATAATGTTTAGTTCGAAATATGTTTCAGATGTTATTTTACCATACTTGCTAAATATATTAACCATTAGACAGCCAATGCTGCTACTGTTCTACTTATTAATTCAGAACTGCTCTGCCAAACCAACTAATGGTTCAGAAATAAAAAGCACTTGTTCAGATTTCTCAATCTTATTGCAGTACAGATTATGTATTCCAAACATAAAATAACACACAGGAAAAGAAACACACATAGGAAGAGAAAATACTATCCTTGGGCAGATTGACTCGACACAGAAATATCGATGGTGTTGCTCTTCGTCGTGTTTTAGCTCTAGACAGTGCTGCAAGGGGCAGTGAGTTGGACTCAATCTCTATAGGTCTCTCCCAATGTGACATATTCTATGATTCTATGAATCTATGATTCTATAATAATAAAAAGGCAATGGTTACCTATCTCTGGCCTAGTAAGAGATCTTTGGGGAAAAGAAAAAAAATGAAAAAACAAGCAGCACCACATTTCATGTAATAACTCTAAGAATCAAAAGATTTGCCTCACAGGAACAGCAGATTGCTGCACACGTAGGGCATTACCAATGCAGATTCATTGCTTATATGCAAAAATATGTTTTCCCCTCTTTTTGAGGCTGTGTGAATATTACTAATTAAATCCCTAGACACAAATAAGGAAGGAATTCAGAAGGAAGGAATTCAGAAAGAATTTGGAAGGCAGGCGGGCATTTGGAAGGAATTCAGAAGGAATTTGAAAGGACAAAAAATCAGAAGAAAGGAAGGAATTCTGAAGGAATTCTGAAGGAAGGGAGGAAAGGAGGAATGGAGAAAGGAAGGAAGGAAGGAAGGAAGGAAGGAAGGAAGGAAGGAAGGAAGGAAGGAAGGAAGGAAGGAAGGAAGGAAGGAAGGAAGGAAGGAAGGAAGGAAGGAAGGAAGGAAGGAAGGAAGGAAGGAAGGAAGGAAGGGAAAAAAAGACATTCTATGCCTTTTACTCTTTTTGTATTCTGTTTACGTCATGATTTCTTGGGATTCTTTTCATACTGCAGACTTACAGAACATGAATTCAAATATAGATGTATAAAAATAATACACATAACTTGTACAAAATGATAACTGAAATGAAAACTAATACAGCTAATTCTGAATAGTTCAAAGTAAATCAATGACGAGTTAATAAGTATCAGCATCACAGTATTATTCTTGATCTTAATCTTGATGCACTACACTTCATTCTTTCATTTTGTAATACCCAAATACATTACAAATAGTCATGAAACTATTTTTATGAAGTAAAGGGTTTGGGTTTTTTTGGTGTTTGTTGTTTTTGGTTTTGTTTAACCAGAGTTCTCATGTTGGATATTTTTGTGGGGTGCTCCAAACCCTCCTTCCCCCAGCCCCCATCTGCAGAGGTTTGAATGGGGGAAGACAAGTGCGAAATTGCCTTCTTTCCCGTGGGGGCTTGATCAGGAAAGGTAAAATAGGTGCCCATTCTTCTGGGAGCTTAAGTCCCTCACATGTATTCACCGGTGGGAGAAGGCCGTGCTGGGATTTGGAACTGTGATTGGTTGGGTTCTTCATGCCCACTATATATTTGCACTGGACATATTGCCTAGGAAAATCTTAAATAGAGTGACCAGAAATCATTCTTTGGACTCGTTCTTCTCCCTCTCCGGATTCGGTTTCCTGGGATTCATGCTACACTCTCAGCGAAATTGGAGAGATCAGCACCCGGCCGTGGCGTCTCACCGCACCTGACTACCCTGGGGTCCTGCTTCCGGCCCCGTGTTGCAGCGACCCTGCCTGCCGTAAAAACTGCGTCTGTTCGCTTGGAACATGCCCGCCGTGCAGCATTCCTTGCACTGCTCAGGCAGTGCTGCTCCAAGAGTTTTGCCTTGCGACAGCTGTGTCTAAGGACACTCTAACTTTGGCGGGTCCTTTTCCTGTGGTGGGTCCTTTTCCTTTGGATTTGTGCCGCGTGATCCACAAATTGGATTATAAAGCTTGCAGTGCTGGAGCCTGCCACAGAGGAGAGACCTAGGGACCATCTCCAAATTCCTACTCCATCCTCATGAGTAAAATCCGACTCATCAGCTTTCCCTAGAATCACAGATACACCGAATCACCAAGGTTGGAAGAGACCTCAAAGATCATCAAGTCCAACCTGTCACCACAGACCTCATGACTACTAAACCATGGCACCAAGTGCCACGTCCAGTCCCCTCTTGAACACCTCCAGGGACGGTGACTCCACCACCTCCCTGGGCAGCACATTCCAATGGCTAACGACTCTCTCAGTGAAGAACTTTCTCCTCACCTCGAGCCTAGGGTCTTGGCTTGCCTCTGATTTTAGAAGTGGGGTAAAGCTATTTTGTGGCTAAGCCTTTTCCATTTTCTGAATTCCCTAAACAGTACCAAAGTTGCCCATAAGCATCCTTGTAGAATTCACAACAGAATAGAACATGCAAATACAATTTAACCAGTTTTGGAAATAATTTTGGGGCAGGGTTTTCAGGAAAATAAAGATAACTATATTTTAATAATTCCCCCTTGTTAATTTAATCCAAATCAAAACAGATATTAGTGTATTTATACAGTCATGTGGGAAAAAAAAAAAAAAAGGTAAAAGGGTGGGAAAGAATTGTTGCAACTCTTTCACTGTCTCATCCTTCATCTCGTTAGAAGATTGTACAGTTACACAGGCAGAAACCAAGGGCCAGGGCTGGAGCTTAAATACAACTTTGAAGTGAAGGTGAGGGGGAGAACCCTACTTCTCACAGCTCTTGCTTTCAGCATTCTCATCCAGGCTACTTTTCAGCATAGACAGTCAAAACCTCTGGAGAAGGCAAGGTTGCACTGAGTTCCCTGACAAAGTATGATTTAAACACGGGGTGCCTCAATTTAAGAAGGACATTGAGACTCTTGAACCTGTCCAGAGAAGGGCAATGAGGCTGGTGATAGGTCTTGAGCACAAGCCCTATGAGGAGAGGCTGAGGGAGCTGGGATTGTTTAGCCTGGTGAAGAGGAGGCTCAGAGGAGACCTTATTGCTGTCTACAACTCCTTGAAGGGAGGCTGTAGCCAGGAGGGGGTTGGTCTCTTCTCCCAGGCAACCAGCATCAGAACAAGAGGGCACAGTCTCAAGCTGCACCAGGGGAGGTTTAGGCTTGACGTGAGGAGAAAATTCTTCACAGAGAGAGTTACTAGCCATTGGAATGGGCTGCCCAGGGAGGTGTTGGAGTCACCATCCCTGGAGATGTTCAAGAGCGGATTGGACGTGGCACTTGGTGCCATGGTTTAGTAACCATGAGGTCTGTGGTGACGGGTTGGACTTGATGATCTTTGAGGTCTTTTCCAGCGTTATTGATTCTGTGATTCTATGATTGGACAATCAGTTCTGTCAACTTGATTGCCAGTGCAAAGAAAAAAAAAAATAGAGAGCACTGGTATAGAGTTTGTTAGTTACTGCATATACCTAGACTAAGAATTTGTGCTTCTTAATGTTAACTATTTTTCCTTTCATGTTTATTGGAACTATCCCTTATAAGTGTATTATTTGAGGATCTAAATAAGAGATTCCAATATGCTGCCTTTATTTTATTTTTATTATATATCTCCCACAGGACAAACCAAAACTAGTTTATTATGGTATGGTGCAAAATAGCAAGGCAGCCTCCTATTCCCATACTGATCATTACTTTGTTGTCCTACAAAATATCTAGCAAGGAGATTTTGTTTCATTTTTTTTTTAAGAGCCTTAGTCTTCCCTTATACAATCCATTGTCCCCCTCTTAGTACTTCCAGAGGGGTGTGAGGTCTGAATGCAGGACTCTGTTTCATGCAGGTGATGGCATAGATTTCTACACTTATGCAGAACTTTGTGTATTTCTGTGTATGCATATGTGGGAAATAACAGCTGATAAGCATGTATGTAGAGGGGGAGAGGGAGACAAGAGAATAAAGATATATAGCTTGCAATAATGTCTCCAAGAAAGCTCAGCTCTGAAAAGGTTAGAAGAAATTCTTGAACTTTTCTGATTTAGATTAAATACATAAACATCTTTTTCTATGCTGTTTTTTTTATGCCAAGCCACCTCTTCAATATGTCTTTGCTGGTTATTTTATGTTGCTTCATGCTGGATGCTTCTCCCCATGTCCTGTTACACATGCCTGATGTATCAGTTCCTCTAGAAAGTCTGTAAACCTGAAGGCATTTTGTAGGGCACAGTTTAGCAGAAGGGGCAATAATTTAGGACAAAAAAACACACCTTTAGAGTACAATGTTTTTTTAGTTGACATGGTAACTTTCCTCTATCATTCTGTATACTGATTTGTAATTGTTTAAGATACCAAGCATAGACTTGTATAGATTTACATTATATAAGCTCATTTTTCTTCTTTCCTGACCTTCTTTGAAAAGTTATCCCTTGTAGTATATTTGTCAGTGTCTTCTCTGACTTACTTGTCTGGCAATCTGTCTGTTGGCATCCTCATAACATCTGTCATGAATGTCTATCTGCACCATTCTCCAAGTCCTTCATTTGTTGCCTTGTCTGTTCACAGTAATTGCCACATTCATCACAGGTACTTCTTTTCAAGTAGAAACAATTTCATTTTCTGATGCTGCATTTAATGTCTTCTTTGTAGTTCCTTGTATTTTATTTCTTCTTTATAGCATGAGATATCTGTACTCAGCAAATAAGTATACAAGCAGTGCTGGGGAAAAAAAAATCACTCCCTTTACATTCTGAGATTTCCATCTTATTATTGCATAAGAAGAGTGTTTACAATGCTATCATAATTTGCTGCCTTGAACCTGCTTCAAAATAATGCCACCCGGAAATAGAAGCTGCAATTAGATGCAATAATGCAATGAAAAGTGTAGCTTGGGACTGTATAGATACATAGTAGAAAGAGAAAAAAGTGTATACACTGCACAGTAAAAATCCAGTCATTTCAGATGTCTTCTCATCCAGAGCCTTATGTATGCCAGTATCTTGTTCTTTAAGAGAGTGGTGGGGAATCTGAGGGAATCTGCTTACATTCTATGATTTTTAAAGAACATGTACCAAAGCAAAAAAACCAATCCTTGTTACTATTTCTTAGATAAGAAAATCACTTTCTTAAATATATCACCTTTGTTTACAGCACCCTCTCAAACATGCTTGTATGCCAAGAAGACCAAGGCTTCTCACAGTGTTCTGCCTAGAGATATATCATTTTCTGTTTTAGTAACAGAAACAAGAATGAGGAAACACAAAAATCAAACCAAACAAACAAAAACCCCCAACCTAATACAAACACAACAACAACAAAACCCCCAAATAAACAAAACAAACAAAAAACCCACAACAATTTTACTCTTGTCTGATACCTTCACAACTTTCCTAGTATATCTGATATTGCCAGTTTAAAAGGAGATTAAATTTGTAGGCACAGAAGGGAACTGGAAATATATTACTTTTTAAAAGCTGTCAAATGCTTTACTATTAGCATCATGTTATTACAGATTACGATTTTGTGCCAGTGTGGCATCAATATGTAATGTCATGACATTATTTCTGATGATATTGTCATATGCAGTGCTACAAGCTGGGGTCAGAGTGGCTGGAGAGCAGCCAGGCAGAGAGGAACCTGGGGGTACTGGTTGAAGATAGGCTGAACATGAGCCTGCAGTGTGCCCATGTGGCCAAGAAGGCCAATGGCATCCTGGCCTGTATCAGGAACAGTGTGGCCAGCAGGATCAGGGAGGTCATTGTGCCCCTGGACTCAGCACTGGTTAGACCACACCTTGAGTCCTGTGTCCAGTTCTGGGCCCCTCAGTTTAGGAAAGATGTTGAGTTGCTGGAGCGTGTCCAGAGAAGGGCAACAAAGCTGGGGAGGGGTTTGGAACACAAACCCTATGACAATAGGCTGAGGGAGCTGGGGTTGCTTAGCCTGGAGAAGAGGAGGCTCAGAGAAGACCTTCTTGCTGTCTACAGCTACCTGAAAGGAGGTTGTAGCCAGGTGGGGGTTGGTCTCTTCTCCCAGGCACCCAGCACCAGAACAAGAGGACACAGTCTCAAGCTGCACTGGGGGAGGTTTAGGCTAGATATTAGGAAGGAGTTCTTCATAGAAAGAGTGATTGTCCATTGGAATGGGCTGCCCAGGGAGGTGGCAGAGTCACTATCACTGCAGGTGTTTAGGAAGAGACTTGATGGGGTGCTTGGTGCCATGGTTTAGTTGATCAGATAGCGTTGGATGATAGGTTGGACTTGATGATCTCAAAGGTCTTTTCCAACCTGGTTAATTCTATGTTCTGTGTTCTATGAATGGCCACATAACATGTAACATCATAATTTCACAGTATCACAGCACATTAGAGGTTGGAAGGGACCTCCACAGATCATTGAGTCCAACCCCCCAGCCAAAGCAGGATCACTTAGGGTAGTCAGCACAGGAATGCATCCAGGTGAGTTTTGAAAGTCTCCAGAGAAGGCGACTCCACAACCATTCTGGGCTGGCTGTTCCAGTGCTCTGTCACTTTTACTTAAAAGTTTCTCCTTATGTTGAGGTGAAATTGTCTGTGTTCAACTTGAACTCGTTGTTCCTTGTCTTATCACTGTGCACCACCAAGAAGAGCTTGGCCTCCTCCACTTGACACCCACCTCTCAGATATTTATACACATTGATGAGATCCCCTCTCAGTTTTCTCTTCTCAAGACTAAATATTTGTTAAATATCACCTTTTCTTGGGAATTTATTTCTAATTTTTGAATATTTTTTGGTGTACTCATAATTTTCTTTGTTTCATGTGAAAATTCTATTGATTGCAGAAATAATAATAAAAATAGAGACCAACCTATTGGCTTTTATTTTAGGTTTATTCTTAAATATATGACTTACAGATTTTATTTTTCACTAAGTAGCACTCTTTTAAGGGTAATTAGTCCTACTGATACTCAAAATATTCGTCTGAATTTGAATTCACCAACATGTGTGAGGCTTCCCAGTCTAACTTAAATATAACACTGAGAGATTTTCTTCACTAAAATATGCATTTATAGCATACTCCATAATTCTTACCCTTAGGATCACAGTCTTTCTGTAGCAACAAAATCTTTTGTTTCTATCCCAGAGAACATATTATATACCTCCAGCACATACATATGTATTCTCAGTAATGTGTATAAATTCACTCACATTTTATGCACATTTATTTTCTTTATAGAAATTTGAACTAGAAAATTAATCACAGAAAATTTACAGCAAATGAATCTGTGAGTCAATTATTCAGGTGGTTCCTCACCCAACTGTTGCACCTAAAGAGCTGAAGATGGAAGCACGTTCATGGTAGACCAGATTAGGTTTTCTGTTTTCTTCTCAGTTTTTATTATTGCTTATCTATCCCTGAAGTGCTGTGGCATTCTACAAATAACAGACCTCTTTTGACTTTTGACATTCTTCATCCTTAGACATAAAATAAAATAAAACAAACATTTAATCTATGTCTTTAATCTACATATGTACATATGTCTATACTCTGTGGAAACTGATTGATAGATACTGACTCTGTGTCATGGGTTGAGTTGAATTTGTGAATGAATATTCAGTAACAGGCTGATCTCATGCTGTCTTTAAAATGAAAGTGCTGGCTGAAGCAAAGTATCGTGAGGCTTGCAGTTCAGATTGTAACATAAGAGGCTTCCTGTTCACAATTATTGATTTTGGTTTCCAGTTTTGAGGTGTTCATCTTTTGGATGGGCTGACTGCAGGCTTGGGGGGTGGGAGGGGTCATTTTATCACTGGTTTCTGCAGCTACTTCTGCTTTTGCTGTGTTTTTCTGCTAAACAGGCTAAGGTAATTGTACATAATATTATTTCCATTAAACTCCTTATTTCAGCCCAGGGATTTTTGCTTTGCTTTCCCTCCTGATCTTTGTGTGGGGCACTTGCTTGTGGTAGCAGACTGTCTTAAACCATTACACTCTGAAAAGTAAGAGGCTTTAAACACAGATTGATACCAACAAACCATAATGTCTCATTTGGCCTTATAAATTTTTCATGTGGATTTATAAAGTTTAGCTGCAGAGATCACCTTTACATGTCACAATATAATTCACTGGGTCATGTACCACTCTACGCACTATTTGCTTACTGTTTCAATAATGGAGTAACTACCAACTGCAGCACTAACTCTTCGAGTTGTGGACATTTGCCTGAGAACACCAATTCATTTCACAAAGTCTGCTGAACAGTGATCAGATAATAATGACTTTTTGGTATGTAGTTAATAATGCAGGCGTTTAGATGAGCCATACCTGATTAAATGTGCAGGGTGGATAGTGTGCAGTTAATGTAATGTAAAGTAATGATAGAGTAAGTAGAACAAAAATAAATAGTTTAGCTGCCACATTCTCTGTGCGTTGAATGTGAAATGCAACTGGTATGCCAAGGCCTTTAATTATCAGTTAAACCCTCATAATATGGTTCAGGTAGGATGAAGTAGACCTTTTATTAGCTTTTTCCACTGTGGTGGAATTAAGATAGGAAACTCAATTATTCAGACAAATTGTACTACATGCTCACACCCATGACACCATTTATTAGTATTTATATATAACACTAAGGTTGAGATCGTACATGGACATGTGGGTAATAACACCTGAAAGATTCAGTTTTTCAATCTAAAAAATGTTTACTTTTTTTTCTTTTTTTTTTTGTGAGCATTTAAACTTGATTTATACTTTGAATCTCTAAACATGTTAGACTGTATGGTACATAGGAAAATTGATTACATGGAAATGTTGATCAGAACACTTCCTTTTGAATCCTTATGTTTAATTCAAGAAAACCACATCAGCAACAATTGTCATAAAGCTAATTTCTATGACTAGTTCATCATGAAGTCTTCATTGCTTATCAAAGCTACGTATAATGTAGCTTTATTTCAGTGGCTCCTTTGCTATCAGGTAGGTAAATCTGTCATGTCCAGGGATACACAAAATGTTATTAACAATATTTTTCTTCTAATAAAGACTGACAGATTTATGAGTCATATATTTATTATGCTGGGAAGAGATCAGCAACTGTGTATATATATATAGACTGCCTACTGTGTTAATCTTTGAGGATTTCTTTTACTATTCTATTCCAAGCCATACTTCCATTTTATCTTCATTTTTCTCTCGTTCTCCAGCAGAATTCCCAAAGACTGTCTCATTCTTAAAATGTCATATTATCTCAGTTTTAAAATGTTCACATCATAGTTCAGGTCAGATTTTTAGGTGGTTGTTTTTTGGTTGGTTGGTTAGTTGGTTTTAATTTTTTTATGCCATTACTCAGGTTTCTGGAGTTAGGTTACATATGGTCATTATTTCTACTCAACATATTTATGCACAAATATGGAAATAAGAAAGGATAAGCTGAATGGCCTTATCGGGGAAATGCTTCTCTTTTGTTTGAAGGGCAAACAGTTCAGCTTCCAACTGCCTATCTCAAAATATAAGAAGTAAAGTACCGAGATAATACATCAAAAAAACCACAATTTTGAAAGGACACATACTTTTTACTAAAGAGTAAAAACCATAAGAAAAGAGTAAATAAACACAAAAGCCCTTTTGTTAAACGAAATGAAACAAAGAATATAGTTTCAGTAACTGAGAAAGCAATGAGAAGAAAATACTGTCTCCATTCACAGAGTTCAAACACTCAATATAAATTAAACCTACTTTACTCTTAAAGGGATTACCAAGCTCTACCAAGAATTGTTTCTTTAACCTTTTTCTTTCCAATTGTTTTGCTCTTGTGTGTAGTTAAACAATAATTGCCTTGAAGAAGCTGGTCTGAGTCACTGCATCTTCCAAGAGATCACAGATTCCTGACAGAAGAATCTCCATCAGACTGGAGTTTTGTGACTCTGTCTTGGAGAGAGATGGGCAGCAAGGGATTTATAATCCCATTGAAAAACACAAGGGATTTCAGTTTGTGAAAGAATATAAACACATGGCATTTGAAAGAAGTGGCTGAAAAAGTGGCCAAAAGAAGTCAGGATCCAGATATTTTTTTTGTTTGAAAACAATCTTTAATATTACTTCCTATGCAGCAATATATATTAACTTGCTCATGCCCTTCAAGCCTATAAAAATTCTGTGCCTTTTTAAGGTCACAGGAAAGGAACACATGCTGTAAATCACAGGTAGCTTCCATGGTGGAATACTTGAAACTGGAAAACTACTTCTCCCATCCAAGACCTTTTATGCTCTTTTTGTAAACTGCTAAAACTTTTCAGTTGTTAAAGTATGTCTGTAAATAATACACCATGAAGTATAATTATTTTTATTTTAAAAAGAGAAATTATTTGAATAATGAACTGGTGATCACAGAGGGTCCTGTTTGAAAGGAATGGGTTTTACAGATGCAGCCTATGCTGCATCTTTAAAGCAGATGTGACATGGTTACTCATTTTCTATTATTTTTATAAAAGGCAAATTAAAAAAAAAAAGAGAGAGAAAAACAAAAAACTCATCCTGTAAATTAAATGACAAAATAAGAAAGCATAAAAAAGTTTCTAGTTTCACAATGACAAAATAGAGACATGGAGATAAAGTTGTTTCCCTCTGTACATGAGGGCCTTGTGTCTTGATATGGATTGTTTAGCAAATCCATACTTTGACCTATTAGCTAACACCATGGAATAAAATTTAGATTGTATGTGCTCCTGAGATTTTCAAAGGAATCTGACATCCAGAAAGATAAGGAAGCACAGCAGCCTTTTACCAAGCCTACAGACAACTGAACAGATGTCGCAGCAGCCAGCAGCAGAACCAATCAAGGAGTCAGAGAGGAGGATATGCCAAGGGAGCAGACCCAGGCCCAGATGCCAACACTAGAAGAACTCATCTCTTAACATCTGGTTGTACCAAGCATTCCCCATATGTGGGTGTATGTTTTGGCATTTGTCCTAGTACATACAGACACAAAAATAAAAAATTAACTAGAACACATTCAACACTGCCAGGAATAAGCAGAAATTCTGCCAAGTTTATGCTGAAATTCTGTGATTCTGACAATCGCTTTTCTATTTGCAAATGCACAACGTGTCCCTGTGGTAGCTTTCCATGTGTATACATTTTAGAATGTGAAATAAGTTCCAACCTGTTTAAATAAAATCTGACCTGGAATTAACCCAATCTGTCAACAGATCATAAAAAAAAAAAAAAAACCAAATAAACAAAAAAGCATTAATAAAAAAAAAAAGGGCCAAAAAATTAAACAAAAAGCCCTGAACAAAAAAACATGAACCAATTTAACCTCAGTTAAATAGGGGCTTATGAGATGTGTCATTCATTGTGATTGTGATTGGCATTCCAATAGGCTTGCACCTTCTCTTGTCATCCACTGTATGGAACATGATTAATAACCCTTAAAGAAATTTGAGATGGAATTAAAAAAAAAACAAAAAGGGCAAGGACATAGATGCTGTGCATATGAGACTTCTAACTGCTTCTTTATGGGGAGAGGAGCCCTATGAGGAGAGGCTGAAGGAGCTGGGATTGTTTAGCCTGGAGAAGAGGAGGCTCAGGGGAGACCTTATTGCTCTCTACAACTACCTGAAGGGAGGTTGTAGCCAGGAGGGGGCTGGTCTCTTCTCCCAGGCAACCAGCACCAGAACAAGAGGACACAGTCTCAAGCTGAGCCAGGGGAAGTTTAGGCTGGAGGTGAGGAGAAAGTTCTTCACTGAGAGAGTTGTTCGCCATTGGAATGGGCTGCCCAGGGAAGTAGTGGAGTCACCATCCCTGGAGGTGTTCAAGAGGGGATTGGATGTGGCACTTGGTGCCATGGTTGAGTAGTCATGAGGTGTTGGGTGACAGGTTGGACTTGATGATCTTTGAGGTCTTTTCCAACATTGTTGATTCTATGATTCTATGATTTACTTTCTAAGTTTTTATTTGAATATTTTATTGCCTAAAAATCTTTAAAAAACCCAACCAACAAACAACAAAAACTCTATCACAAAACAAAACCAAAAGCCAAAAACCAACAACAACCAAAACAACCACAAAATGACACAAACCCCAAAACCCCACAAAACCCATAAGTTACTGGGAAACTGAATATACACCTAATATCACAGCATTTAGCACTTATGAACTTCTGCCTGTAGCTAGGCAAAAAACCACTGAACTCTTGAAAAACTGCCGACTTAGAGCTTTCACTCAGACCTGGTATTTAAACCTGAGGCTTAAAAACAAAACCAAACAAAACAAAAAACAAACCCACAAAGCGATATTGATCTTCTATCCTAAATTGCAGGTAGTTAGTGTTCACAGGAAGTCTGAGAATGGGCCACTGGAATAGCCTTGCAGAAAAGACTTTGGGGAAGGTTTTGAGGATAGGTATTCTGGACAGATTAGAAACTTAAAAATGACCTCTTGTGGAATGCATCCTTTGAAGAACTTCACTAGTCAATGGTCAGCCAAGGAGCATATTTCAACAGCTAATTTCCATCTCCTGTAACTCCCCTTTGAAAGGAAGAACAGAATTAAGAGTTGGAAGTTTGCATTCCTGAAATTCAGAACCCTGACTATACTCTTGCCTGTCCCGTGTCCCTTAGGACTGTGAGTTCCACCACTGCATGATCACTGCAGCTGAAGCTGCCTCCAGTCTTGACATCACTGATGAGTTCACTTGCATTTGTGACCATCAGGCCCAGTATGCCCAGATACAGCTGTCCATTCCCTTGTTCAAGAAGTTATTGTTGAGGCACTGTAGGAGTCTCCTCAATTGTTTACAGCTTGCCATGATACTTTTCCAGCAGACATCACAGTGACTGAATTTCCTCAGCAGGACAAGAGTGTGTGAACACAAAGCCACCTCTAGCTGGAGTAAGAAGGCTCCATCAGTGGGCTCCCTTTGATCAGGAGGCCTATGGTAGACACCAGCCACAAGGTTCCCTGTGTTGCCTCTGTCTCTAATTCTTATCCATTAACTTCTGACCTCTTTCATGGCAATTCTTCAGGGACAGCTGTTCACATTCTATACATTTCCTGCCACAGAGGGCAAACACTCCACCCCTCATTGTTTGTCTGTCCATATCAAGGGTCAAATTTGTGGTGGGTTGAAAAATTCCCCCCAACATTATATTTGTCAAATCAGCTCAGTTTGAAGCAAATGAAGCTGTGTTTACAAGCAGAATTATAATCTACAATGGAGTGCAATAAATATGTACAAAACATACAGTATTTAGATATGTTTACAGGTATTTACAACTGATAACACAAGACCCCCCGTGGCCAAAGACCAGGGGAGCCGCAACAGCTTCTTTCCCCACTGCCCTACTTGTCTCCCTGTCCCACTGTACACAAAAGGGACAAGAGAAAATAGCAGAGAGTTGTTTTTAATACCAGTCACAACAAAGCAGTGCAGCCAAGATCAGTAAAGCCAAGAGAAACATCAGCCAGAGCTGAAGAAGCAAAGAGAGAAATTGTCTTCATTACTAGCTTAAGTCCATTATCTTCTCCAATGGGATTGTTTAGAATTTTCATTATTTTCCTTTTTACACCCAATAGTCATTTATTTACATTTTACCACTTTCTGTTCAAGATCTGTGAAAAAGTTTTAAAGGCATAGTACCACATAAAAGTACCACAAGATTCTAAAAGTAAGTCTACAGTAATGAGGAACAAGAATTTTACAGGCAGAACAGTTTGTGTTGAAATCTGCTTCTCCACAAGCATTTTTTTTCCCACAAAATTGTGCTACAGCCAAAAGTGACCACACTATGTATGAAAACAGAAATGTATTGCTTATCTAGTTAATGGTTTAACTATTTAATAGTCTACATTATCTAATGAATAAACCCACCTCAATATTAATAATACAGTTCAAATTATTATGTATAAATGCACACATGTTATCTTCCTCTTTTATGAGATACAACGTTCACTTTTTCAATATTCTCCTGGGTCTTCAGTTTGATAAAGTTTTCTACAAGAATGGAAAGGAAGGTTTATGGTAAAGTGAGTTCTATCATGACATTATGGCTAGGAGTGGAGTTCCTTACTTCACAGAACTGTGGGGCACCTAGGGCTATTTTAATAGGTTTTTATTTTCACTGTCTGCTTTCTTTTCACTGGGTCCCAAACTTGAGCTGGAAAATTGCAGAGCCTAACATGAAGGGTGTTTGTCTGTTACTCTGTGACAAGTGAGTGAGAGAGTTTTACCACATGATATCCCTACAGGGCTTCAGTGGCTGCACGGCAAGCATCAGCTGCTTGAGCTTTAGAACTATTGCAGCCGGCTACAGCTGGCTCAGAGCAAGGCAAGCCTGGGTAAATCCCTGGAGTCCTGAGAGGGTGAGTTTGTGTTCTGCTATGTGAAGGATAGTAAGGTGCAAGGGGAAGTAGGGAGGTGTTGGCAGCTGGGAGATTGTCTTCGAAGTGCACTCCTGATTCAAACTAAAGTGCTGATGCAGAGGCATTCTAAGTGGGTTACAAGTTTGTGTGTTCTTAGAAGCGGTTTTGGCACTTGGAGTTCAGGCATCTAAATCCTTAGGTCACTTCTGAAAAATGCTAAAATGTACCTTAGAATTCTTATCTTAAGCCTCTATTTCCTCTGCGGTGTGTCAGGCTACACTTCCATACAATTTGTAGAATGTGTTCCCAAAGGCACTACTTCTCACTGGCAGACTCAAGATATTTGCAGTTCTCAGGCTGCAACCCCTAGCTGAACTGCAAAATGCTATTGCTGATCTGAGCTTTAGTAATTTTTTAATAGCTTTTATGGCTGTAGGCAGATATATGCTCTCAAGTGTTTCTAAGGCAGAGAAAGAGAGTCCAAAGGCCAAACCCACACAGATCACCTCTTCCCCTCCTCATCATGAGATGGAAAAGAGAAGACTGAATCTTCAGTTATCTTTTGCGTGTGTAGCACAAAAAGCAAAGCTATATGCCTGCTGCAATCACCAGTTCGCCCATCCCTGCAGGCACCTTTTGCAACACTCTTCTAGCAGTCAACACACAATTATGTGGTTTACTTTGGAAAATGGAATAGTATACAGGGCTCAGATTAATACTGCATTTCCTATCAGCACAAATATGAATTACTACTGTGATTGCAGTTTTCATTACTAATCTTTATTCAAAATTGGTTTAAGCAGTCACTTTGCATTTACCATGTACCTGCAACAAACTGATATTATATTCCCTAATAAAGAAGTTAGGTAAAATGAATAGAAAATAGCTGTAAAACAGGCTATCAATGGTGCTTTCACAAATTAATGATAAATCATTTCAAGTCTGATTTTTTTTTTCTCAAATCAGATGTATTAATATTACTCATAGCATTGATTTGGTTTTTTTTATATGTACCATTCTTATTGTTAACGACAACATTTGTTCTGCATTCTGCATTGTTTCCAGCAGCATAATTTTTTGTTTGGTTGATTATTTTACCATCAGACAAGGAAATTCCTGGCAGGTATATATTTCTAGGATTTCTACATTTGATGCCATCAAAATGGCAGATCATTTGAAGTTTTTTCCACTTCTTGCTCCTCTTTTAGTTAAAACTAATCACTTCACATGACTTGTGGAATGTGTCCAGAGAAGGGGCAACAAAGTTGGTGAGGGGTTTGGAACACAAGCCTTATGAAGAGAGGCTGAGGGAGCTGGGGTTGATTAGCCTGGAGAAGAGGAGGCTCAGGGGACACCTTATTGCTCTCTACAACTACCTGAAGGGAGGTTGTAGACAGGCAGGGGCTGGTCTCTTCTCCCAGGCAACCAGCACCAGAACAAGAGGACACAGTCTCAAGCTGCACCAGGAGAGGTTCAGACTGGTTGTTAGGAAGAAATTCTTCACAGAGAGAGTGATTGCCCATTGGAATGTGCTGCCCAGGGAGGTGGTGGAGTCACCATCATTGGAGGTGTTTAGGAGGAGACTTGATGGGGTGCTTGGTTGCATGGTTTAGTTGATTAGGTGGTGTTGGATGATAGGTTGGATGTGATGATCTTGAAGGTCTCTTCCAACCTGGTCTATTCTATTCTATTCTATTCTATTCTATTCTATTCTATTCTATTCTATTCTATTCTATTCTATTCTATTCCATTCCATTCCGTTCCATTCCATTCTACTTTTCAGTGTCTGAGTTGTCAAAAATGTCAGTCCAGAGTGCTGGAGACACTACAATGTATGAAGAGAGAATGAATCTAGAAGCTAAACTTTTTTTAAAATAACATATTTAAATACCTAATATTCTGTATCTGGAGCCATTCTAGAATATTAATTGAAGTTGATCTATTTTGGGGCTGAAAGTATTATTGCTTACATAGACTGAGACTTACAAAGACTGAGGGCTCTTATTTCAGGACCAACAGCTGTTAAGTTTGGTAATCATCTTACTAAACTAATCCCTGTGGACCACCTTTTTCTTTGTTCTTTATTCTGTCACTGTATCTGTGTGTAAGACAGCAATAGTTTTCATTTTTTATCTTAACTGCACTTTTTTCACTTGGTCCATTAAGTTCAGAGCCCTTTAGGAAAGAGACATTAATGTATGCTTAGAAAACTGTAGGCGTAGTCCGAAGTCTGTGCTCTACCTTGTAGACAAATATTCAACATTTTTAATTCACCTCATGCCTGACGTTTCTTTATATTTTTATTTATCTTGTGACTTTAAGATCCACAACCTCTCTTCAGCCAGATGACACTAAGTGCTATTCTGTTCCTGTCATGTAGGTTTTAATATATGTCTGCTTAAAATAGCCCTTGAGCCTTAAAATCCCTTGAAAATGAAGCTCTTTGCAATCATCAGTGTCTATCTCTAAGGCCTCCATTAGGACATTCCTTTATTGCCTAGGAGTAACCTCTTTTGCTTATCTAAACAAACTACGACATTAAGGAATTATTTACATCTCTTCTTAGATAATTTAAAATGTGTTTTGAGACATTTAGGAACAGAAAATAAAATTCACTTTTATTTCTAATTGAAAAGAGCAAAAGGAATATCTATTAACTCCATTTTTGTTCCCTTAGGTGGTATTAATTCATAACCTTAGCCATGGCAGCAACATTTTAATCATATGTAATTCTGACACCCCAGACGTGATGAAATATCAAAATTTCTGCCTTCACTGATAAGTTCCTTAATAAGAAGTTTCATTATCCACTCCAGCTCGAAGAGATAAAAGTACATTTAACTAACATATAAAAGTACGACTATTTAGGTTTTATCAGTTTAATTTAAGCTGCTCAGATTAAGAAGTAATTTTCCTTATTATCATTAGCTTTCAAAGAATTGAAAAGTGTCAAACCATAAAATTTAATCATAAAGCACCCAGTTCTCTTTCTCTTTATAAATGGTTATTTTAACTTCATGTATTTCCATTATATTCTCTTCCTTAACAAGCATTCAGTTTGCTGATGCTTTTCCCTATGACACTTCAACAGCATCAAATCTTGAATTGAATAAAACTGAGTCTCAAGAGTGATTAAATACAAAGTATCAAAGAAGATATTTAGGTTTTGGGAGTGTGTTAATAACTGATTGATTCTTGTCTTATTTCTTGTGTTTTATAAGGTTATTTTCTGTCTTCTGAATCTTACAAAACTGTAAAAGTAGCCCGGGGCTAAATAAAAGTAAACAATTCCTTTATATGAGACATGTCAGGAAAAGGTTTTGGAAGCAAACTTCCATGAGAATAAAATGTTACAAAATAAATTTGGTTTAATTGTGAAAGAAGTAGGAATCTTACAGGGAGCTGGAATAGCAACTAGATGATTCAGTGACAATTCATGAAGAAAACTATTCGCATCACTGCCACTAGGGAAGAAGAAAAAAGAAAGTTCACACGTCTGAGAGAAGAACCAGGGGAACTGACTTGGAAAAGAACACAGGCAGAAGATATTTCAAATAGATAAATGGAAGAATAGTTCTCATATTGTCTTATTAGCAGCTTTATTACCATTTGTTAACAGATTGGGTGAAACAGATATTGTATGCCTATGACTTTTGAAGGAACTTAACTAGAGAGAACGTCACTAGGAATGGAGAAGTTGAAAAAGGCAACAGCCAACTGCTTAAATGTTTACAAAAATGATAACTTTAAAAGGAGTCTAGGAGAATGTAGCGGATTATGAACAAGTAGTTTTAATTTATCTACTTTGAAAATGTTATAATAGAGAATAGAATTAGTGGAGATAATGGTATTAATAATGAGAAGACTCATCAAAGCTTGTAGAAAGAACTGTCTTAGAAAGTATTAGAGTTCTTTGGAGGAATGTGTCAGTGTACAAACAAGAGTAGTTCACTATGTATGTATGACTGTGTTTGTGGAATGGTGTGTTTGTGTGTGTCTTTGTGTTACATCTTTCCTTCAAGTCAGCTCTCTATTTGGCAATGCAAAGTAATTCTAAAGTTAGCTAAAGATTTTAGAACATCAGTAAATATCCAAAATAAACCTTTAAACTGTTAGAACTAATGTTTCACTCTCCTACATATGTTTTTAAAACTTCACATCTCCTATGGAAGAATGAAGTTTCACTCTAAGATAAATTAGTTTTCTCAGACATGAACTTGTAAAGTTTACAAATAGTAATGATGAGAGAAGGAATATGGCTGTAAACAATACATTTGCAGCAATATTTAAATTCCACAGAATTTAACTTGTGTGCTGCCAGGCTTTTAATAACATAGATTCATCATTAAGGGTGGTACTAAGAAGCCATGGTAGACCATGGTAACCTCTAAAAGGAGTTTCTGAGGGAATGTCAGAATCATCAATATATAAAGGGGGCCTATAAGAAAAACAAAAACTTTTTACCAGCACCTATAGTGACAGGACAAGGACCAATGGTTTTAAAACATTGAAGGCAGAAAGATTTAAAAAGGAAATTAGTAAAATTATATATGATGAGAATCATAAAATGATCAAAAATGTTGCCCAGAGAAATGGCAGATGACCCATAACTGTAAGTGTTGAAGATCAGTCTGAACTGAATAAGCAGATCAATGAAAGATGTCCTTGGTGGCAGCAGTTTTGGGGGACTAGATGTTCTTTAAAGATCCCTTCAAATCCAAACCATTCAATGTTTCTATAATATTTTTTCTTGCTTTTTAATGTCAGGAATGTTTCTTTTGATCGCTTACTAAGATTAGCATAGTTTTTTGCTTGTAGGTATATGTTTTGTCCTTTTAAAAGAAATCAAGTATTTGTTGCTCTCATAAGCAAGATAAATTACTGCATGACCTGATGACCTGATTTGTTAAGCTTACCTTTACTTCTCACAGTATCACCGTATAACTAAGGTTGGAAGAGACCTCGAGGATCATCGAGTCCAACCTGTCTCCACAGACCTCATGACTAGACCATGGCACCAAGTGCCACGTCCAATCTCCTCTTGAACACCTCTAGGGACGGTGACTCAACCACGTCCCTGAGCAGCCCATTCCAATGGCGAACGACTCGCTCAGTGAAGAACTTTCTCCTCACCTCGAGTCTAAACCTCCCCTGGTGCAGCTTGAGACTGTATTCCCTTGTTCTGGTGCTGGTTGCCTGGGAGAAGAGACCAACCCCTTCCTGGCCACAACCACCGTTCAGGTAGTTGTAGAAAGCAATGAGGTCTTCCCTGAGCCTCCTCCTCTCCAGGCTAAACAATCCCAGCTCCCTCAGCCCCTCGTCATAGGGCTGTGCTCAAGGCCTCTGACCAGCCTTGTTGCCCTTCTCTGGAGATGTTCAAGTGTCTCGATGTCCTTCTTAAACTGAGGGGCCCAGAACTGGACACAGTACTCAAGGTGCATCCTAACCAATGCAGAGTACAGGGACACAATGACTTCCCTGCTCCTGCTGGCCACACTATTCCTAATGTAGGCCAGGATGCCATTGGCCTTCTTGGCCACCTGGGCACACTGCTGTCTCATGTTTAGGCAGCTGTCAATCAGCACCCCCAGGTCCCTCTCTGTTTGGCAGCTCTCCAGCCACTCCGACCCCAGCCTGTAGCTCTGCATGGGGTTTTTGTGGCCAAAGTGCAGCACCTGGCACTTGGATTTGTTGAATGCCATCATGTTGGACTCTGCCCATCTGTCCAGTCGGTCGAGGTCCCTCTGCAGAGCCCTTCTGCCCTCTGAAAGACCAACATCTGTTCCCAACTTGGTGTCATCTGTAAATTTGCTGATGACTGACTCAATCCCCTCATCCAGATCATCAATGAAGATATTAAAGAGGATGGGGCCCAGCACTGATCCCTGGGGGATGCCACTGGTGACTGGCCACCAGCTGGATGTGACACCATTCACCACCACTCTCTGGGCTTGGCCCTCCAGCCGGTTCCTAACCCAACACATAGTGTTGCTGCCCAAGCCATGAGCTGACAGCTTAGCCAGCAGTTTGCATTGGGGACGGTGTCAAAGGCCTTGCTGAAGTCCAGGTAGACCACATCCACAGCCTTCCCCACATCCACCAGGCAGGTCACCCAATCACTGAAGGATGACAGGATGTGGCAGTTTTAGGCTGTGCCTAGGAAACTTTTCCAGTGATCTTGAGTAGAAAGTGATAGAATGGAAATAAATTACCATTGGATGCAAAAGGGAAAATAATGAAAAGGTCTAAATAATCCCATTAGTTCTGGTATCTAACATAAACTTAGTTTTGTAAACTAAATCTTTCTCTTTTCAGTTTCTTTTATCTGGCAGATAGTAGCTGGTGCTTCTGCTAGTTTGCTGGCTTTGGCTGTTTCTTTGTTGTGACTAAGTTTTAATAAGCTATCTTCTGCTTCTCTCTCTTTTCTCTGGTATAGGGTGGGGAAAAGGAGCAGGGAGGGGGAAGCTGTTGATAACCCCCTGGTTTTGTCCAGGGGGGTTCTTGTGTTGTTTACAAATTGTAAATATATGTAAACATGGCATATTTTGTACATATTCATTGCATTTCATATTTTAGATTGTCGTTTTGATTGCAAATATGCCTTCATTTGCTTCCATCTGAGTTTGGCAATTTTATATTGGGAGGTAGTTTCAACCTAACACAGAAGAGATAATAAATATTTTAGAATTTTTCCATACCTGTAAATACAAATAAAAAGTAATGCTAGCTAAAGAAAAGAAAATAGATTTTCAATATCATGGGCTTAGAATGCCAAACATTAGAAAGGTGATCTTTCATATATGGTCAATGAAAGTCTGCATAGCAAACACAAACCTCTCTAAGGACAAAAGACTATTTTCCTGAGGAGCCAATACACAACAAACTACTCTGAAGATAAAGATGTATTGTTGAGCTCAATTACACTAAGGGGAAACATAAATAAACTCTAAGACCGTCAGATTCAGAGAACGCTTTGAGGCTGGTAACAGGACAAACATGATGGTTGCAAGGTTACAGTGACAGTTGTTATATGACAAGCACCGTCATTATATGACAAGAACTTAAAAATAAAATAATATCCCAAATGTAATTTTTCCTTTTTTGATTGTTTTATTTTCACTTCAGTTGAGTAGCTGAGCTCATAATATTGAAACACTAGAGAATAACTAACTTGCATCTTAGATAGGGAAGCTAAGAATTACTGAAGTATCTTAAGCAAGTAACAGAGTCAATATACCAGTTTGCACAAAAAGTCTTTTTTTTCATATGCATACTGCATTTTTATTTACTTCAGTAGAATGTTTGAAAACATCAAGACTAAAAGGTTTATTACCCTCACACAAAGTGTTTGCCATCTTTTATTCTAACACATAAATGCTTCTGATGCCCTTCCATAAATTCAAGCTAAGGGAGAGGAAAAAAAAAAAGAAAAAACAAGCAAAGAAATAAATAAAATCACACAAAACAAAACCTTGATTTATCCATATCAAATATATATATATATATATATATATATATATATATATATATATAAGGTTTTACTTTTTCCAAAATTATTGCTGCTTTCATTCTCCTCTTTAAGCAGAGAGGGAAAAGAAATATTAGATACGATTGTGGTGGGTTGAAGGCAGATCCTCCCTTGCCTCCCACTGGGACATTAAAAACGAGACTCAAACAAACAGATTGCAGAAGTGATGGAAAGTTTAAGTGGAAAGGCAGTGAGTGTTTTACAGAGAACCACAAGTGAGTGACAAAAGAAGATCCCAAAGCATACCCAGAAACCACCCAGCACTCCCCTTCTCCCTACCTGAGGTTACACCCAAAAACCCAAGGGCTCTTTCTTCTCACCCTCCACTGTTAGTCTAATCTCAGCTGGCCGGATCTGAGATTGCCCTTCCCCCTTCTCCTCCAGGCATTAGGCCTAAGAGGCTTCGAGATAACTCCCCCTCCATTACCAGATAGGGAGCATCCCCCATGGGAACAGCAAGGGAAGAAAGAGGAAGTGTGAGACTTTGCAGATGGATTTATAGGGAGCAGGACATTAAGGGTATGAAATACGCTATTTCCTGTGTCCACCCACTGGGCTGAACAGCCGGGGCACCAGAGGTGCACCCCGTATGGCAGCAGCAGGAGGCACCAAGCCCAAACTGCCACAATGATATACAGTTTTGTGGTGTGGTTTTTTTTTCATTCTTTTCAATTTTAAGTATATTAATCTCAGGTTTAGGAGTAAATTTGCTGACATTCAAAGATACTATATAGGAAAGTACTATGCCACACATGATTATAGCACTCTTGTAATATAAAAAATTAAAATACCCTTATGAATATTAAGTCTTCTGCTTTTGACTACAAATATTAAATTGGGCCCATCCCATCACCAAAATACTGTGACCCTTTGTTTATGAAATTAAAATTTGAAACACTAATTAGTAGTTGCTTTTAATCCATTACCACTCTGTAATATATTTAAAGTATTCAATATGAATTGTGTTTTTATGATCTGATTTTTTTAAAACACAGCCATAGGCATTATTTTCTGAGTTCTGTCTAATCATAGAATCACAGAATATATCTGCCTGGAAGAGATCTCCAAGACCATTCAGTCCACCTTTCAACCCAGTACTGAAGGGTCAACACTAAACCATTCTCTTAAGCACCAAGTCCTCATGCCACTTGAACACTCCCAGGGATGGTGACTCCACCACTGTCCTGGGCAGACCATTCCAATATTTGATAACCCTTTCAGAGAAGAATTATTTCTTAATAGCCAGCCTAAACCTCTCCTGGGCAGCTTACAAACATTTCCTCCAGTCGTGTTGCTTGTCATCAAGAAGGTGGCCCCCTCCTCACTCCAGCCTCCCTTCTGGTAGTTTAGACAGCGGCAAGGTCTCTCCTGAGCCTCCTCTTCTCCTGAATGAATAACTGCATGAATAATTGCAGTTTAGTAGTTTTTGAATAGTTTACTTCAAAAGTGAACTTTTAATTGATTATACTGCTTGTCAGAGACAAAACCAGCACACAAAGACCTAATCATAGACACACACACGGGGATGTTCGTGTTTAATTATTTAGTGATGTTTAATGCGAGTATCACCATTTTCTATCATCCTGAAAGACTAATACTCTTGCAGTAGGCAATTTGCCTATAGACATGCACATGTATACTATGAACTATTACAGAAAACTAAACCAGAGAAGCAATGTCATTTGTTATCAAGGGGTGTTTTTGGAGCCTGAATAGATCCCCTCTGTCTCAATTCTTTGCAAGTATAGGCACTCTGCACTTGAAACCTAAATAGAGTTTCTTGCAATCCAAATCTGATGTACTTTAGGGTCTGAAAAGTTACGTATTTTAGCATGCTTCATAGCTCATCTTGGGTAATGTCTGCATCACTCCATTATTCAAGACTGAGGAAAGTTATATTTTCAATTCAGGAAGACTGAGTTTCCAGAGTATTAAAAACTTCCATCTTCAGAGCTGATCTCTCACACAGTGTTTCTTTAAAAAAAGCTAAAGTATCTTACATTTTTGCCAGTGATCACACAAACTATTCATACTGCAAAAATCCTTATCTAAGAAGATCCTCCTCTTTTAGTTTCTCATTGCAAGTAAAATCAAAATGTCTTTGTAAACTATCAAGAGGCAGGATTTTGTAAAACAACACAAACCAAACAAAAATCCTTCATTTTTTGTAGTTCTTATACTTTTGTGAATCTGTGGAAATCTCCCACCAACCTCTAATGAAAACAAAACCAAGCAAACAAAACAACCAACCAATGCAAAACAAAACAAAACAAACAATCAAAGCAAAACAAACAAATAAACCCCACCAACCAACAACCAAAAAACAACCCACCCCAAACAGTCAAGGATAAAGGTCCTATCCACTATGTACCTTCCTTTGGTAAAGAAACAACTGACAATTCACATTAAAATTTCTACACATAAAAAGAACAAGGGAGATTGTGATAATTTTCCCCTTACTCCTGGAGTTCAACTGACTTCTGTCTGAATTTTCCACTCTCTACATTTTTTTTACTTAAATTATACCTTTCACATTGTACTCTGCCTATGTGCCCATGTTTGTCATGTTAAAAGTGAAATGAGATATAGGTGAGAAACCAATGGGATTTTTGCTTGAAAGAGTTTCTCGAATTACATTTTTATTAGGTTAGTAAAAGTGATCATAGGGTTGGAACAACTCTCTGTGAGAATAAGTTCAGAGCGTTGGTGTTCAGACTGGAGAAGAGAAGGCTCTGTAGAGACCTTACTGCCACCTTTCAGTACTTAAAGGGGCCTATAAGAAAGATGTGGAAAGATGTGTCTGTTGTGATAGGATAAGGGATGATGGGTTTAAACTAAAAGACAGTAGATTTAGACTAGGTATAAAAGAAAAAAAATTGCAGTGAGGGTCATAAAACGCTGGAACAGATTGCCCAGAGAAGCGGTAGAGGCCCCATTCCTGGAAACATTCAAGGTCATGTTGAACAGTGCTCTGAGAAACCTAATGTAGTTTAAAATGTTCCTAATTACTGAAGGGGTATTGGACTAGATGACCATGAAACTTCCACCCCAACCCAATTAGGAAAGCATGCAAGGACAATTGAGGAAACAACAGCTGGAACTTTAATACTCACATCAGTGGCTGTGCTCCCCCCAAACCATAGCATATGCATGCGCAGGAACCTTTACTCTTATGTATATGGAGGTGGGGTTTGACACCTCTCCCCTCATGCTCTGGCCAAACGTGCTGGGAAAGGGGCTGAACAATACAATAAAAGGGGAGACTTCTCCCCAGGAGCTGCGGCAGCTGTGATAGACAACTTGCCCCTACAGGGACACTGGTGAAGAGTCATGCCTACCAGCCTCCAACCAGTGCATCTGCAATGGGGAAAAAGCAGTAGCACCTGGACCCTTTCTTCTATAATTACATTTGGGGCATGTGCTGGGTTGAGGCAGCCCCCTCTCTACCCACCACGGGCACAGGAATAAAAACACTCAGACAAACGGATTGCAAAAGTGATGAAAGTTTAAATAGAAAGCAGTGAAATGTTACAGAGAACCCAAAGCGCAGTGACAAAGAAAGATCCCAAAGCAAACCCAGAGGCATCCCATCCCCACCTGAGGGTACACCCGAGACCCTCAGGGCTCCTTCTTCCCCCTCCCTCTGCTGGGCTAGTCTCAGCTGGCCAGGCCTGAGACTGCCCATCCCCCCATGGCCTTGGGCCTAGCCAGGCCCAAAGCCAGGAGACATCTCCCCCAGTTACCGGCTGGCGGAGGAGGAAGAAAAGAGACAGTGCTAGACTCCGCACTGGATCTTATAGTGGTGCAAAGAATTATGGTAGGAAATACACAATTTCCTGCGTCCATCCCTCTGGGCTGGACTTCTGGACACAGGAAGTGAACACACCAGGGGGGCACCCAGCTCAAACTGCAACATGCCACCCCTGTATTTCATACCATAATCTTTGCACCTAAACACAGTATGTATTTGGGGATTAATAAAGGAACATGCTGACTGCTTTGATTATGTGTGTGAGTGGCTTCATCCATGGGTCTGAGGGTGGCCAGACCCAGTTCAGAATCTAACTGGAACAGTAAGAAAAGAAACATGTATTTCCTGCAGGGCACTTTGAAACTCTAATTTATCACCAGGTTTGGTAGGTTGTTGTCTGGAACACAAAGTTGTTTGACAAAGAACTTTGGGAAACTAAATGAAGACTGCTAGAGGTAGCATGGATCAGTAATTAGCATAAGCTTCTCAGACCTCAGGAACATAATTTTAAGAGTTGTTTTATTAAAGACTTCTGATTAGAAATTATCTGGGTTTACAAAAATCAGATGTGGAATCAGATGTACTGATAATAATCTTGTAATTAATAATTAACAGTAATTGTAAGTAATCACAATAACAAAATCATTATTTGGGTTCATTCCCAACAGATTTTTTTTTCTCCTTTCAAATGAAAGTAAAAATAATAAAATAACTCATTAAGGTATTCTGCAATATTAACATTAAAAAACCCACTATTTTCTTCACAAGAAATGATAGCTACTTCTGGTAGCTACTGGACTGTATTTAGAATATCTTATTTGTAGATTAATTAGTTTACTGCTAACATTTTGGGTTTTATTTTTCCAATAAAACACTTACCTATAATCACCCAGATGTCAGACTGGATGTTAGGAAGAAATTCTTCATAGAGAGAGTGGAGTGTGCTGCCCAGGGAGGTGGTGGAGTCACCATCATTGGAGGTGTTTAGGAGGAGACTTGATGGGGTGCTTTGTTGCATGGTTTAGTTGATTAGATGGTGTTGGATGATAGGTTGGACATGATGATCTTGAAGGTCTCTTCCAACCTGGTCTATCCTATCCTATCCTATCCTATCCTATCCTATCCTATCCTATCCTATCCTATCCTATCCTATCCTATCCTATTCATTTGTGAGCTTATGCTTTTTCATGCATGACATTTGTTAAAGCTTCATATTATATAAATAGAACCTTTTCATTGCATCACAGCACACTTCTTAGGTTTGGGACTTTGCATTTGTCCTTTCATAAAGCAAGAATCTTATGCATTTTGGTACTGATGCACTTTTCCAGCTTTTTTATGATCCTCTTGGCAATAGCTCTACTCTTCAAAGTGTTGATCATAACCCACATCTTGGTGCCTCCTGCAGACTTGATGTCAATACACTTTGTTGCCTCCTGCATGTCTCCTGCAAGACAGGTACCAGGGTAGAAGCCTATGGTACCACAGCTGATTAGATTATTAGTCTTCTATTTCTACTCCTACTCTGATTTTAATATTTCATGTAAATGAAATTTGGTTTACTTTTAGATGACTTCTTCAAGAAAAGCTAAATGGGAAACAAATAAATGCATAAATACACAGCAGTAAGCTTTTTCTTTCTCATTAAAATGTGTTAGCTTCCTTCTGTTGTGACATCTTAGCCACAGAAACAGATAGCTGAAAATGATTATGGTAAGCAATGTGCTGCTACAAATACAAAATACATACTTAATCAATCTGAATAATTCTGGTTTTCCCACAGATTCAAGGCCATAACTGTCCAAGAAGAAAGAAAGGGAAAAAAACACAAAGAAAACACCTTGCAACTTCTGCCTATTTAATAAATTCAATCAGTATTTTTAGGAAATATTTTCTGTTGTTCAAATAGGAAAGGAATTATTAAGTGTGATAACCCTCATTTCTGCTGTGAATTATATAAAAAATAAATTCTTTATATTAGTCTGGTCTACAGAATGCTGGACACTTACAGTTTAAATATTATGTGTTTTTATTTATGTTTATCCATAATACAAATGTGTGTATGGATGTATTTACACTAAATATGTATCACATAATTTGTTTTACTTTCCATGTAATTGCAGTGTTGCAATTGTAGGCAAAGAAATAAAACTGTGCTATGGTGCAGATGTTACCAGGATTTATGGGTTTATTGTATGCAAGTTACATTGAACATCTCCGGATTCATCTAAACCACAGAGTTGGATTTCCTCTCTTTTACCCAGACTGATCAGTACTGGCTCCAGTTTTGTTCAATATATTCATCAGTAACCTGGATGAGGGGATTGAGAGTATCCTCAGCAAGTTTGCTGATGATACAAAACTGGGAGGGGCTGGCTGACACCCTGTTGGGCTGTGCTGCTATCCAATAAGATCTGGGCAGGCTGGAGAGCTGGATGAAGGCAAACCTCATGAAGTTCAATAAGGACAAGTGCAGCATCTTTCATTGGGGGAGGAATAACAACATGCACCAGTACAGGTTAGGGGCTGCCCTACTGGAAAGCAGCTCCACAGAGAAGGACCTTGGAGTCCTAGTGGGGAGCAAGTTCTCCATGGGACAACAATGTGCCCTTGTGGCCAAGAGAGCTAATGTTATCCTGAGATACATCAAGAAGGGTGTGTCCAGCAGGTCTAGGGAAGTTCTTCTCCCCCTCTACTCTGCCCTGGTGAGACCACACCTGGAGTACGTGTCCAGTTTTGTGCTCCCCAGTTCACAAAAGACAGAGAACTGCTGGAAAGAATCCAACAGAGAGCCACAAGGATGATTAGGGGGCTTGTGAAGAGAGACTGAGATCCCTGAGGCTATTTAGTCTTGAGAAGAGAAGACTGAGAGGGGACCTCATCAGTGTGTTCAAATATCTGAGGGGTGGGTGTCAATTGGAGGTGGCCAAGCACTTTTCAGTGGTGCACAGTAGTAAGACAAGGAACAACAGGTTTAAACTTAAACATAGAATATTTCACTTCATCATGAGGAGAAACTTCTTTACAGTGAGGGTGACGGAGCACTGGAACAGACTGCCCAAAGAAATCGTTGAGTCTCCTTCTCTGGAGACTTTCTAGACCCACCTGGATGCATTCCTGTGCAGAATACCCTTAGTGATCCTGCTTTGGCAGGGGGGTTGGACTCAATGATCTCTTGAAGTCCCTTCCAACCTCTAATGCACTGTGATACTGTGATGCTGTGGTTGCAAGGAAATGCTTTTTATGCTCAATTACTTATGCCTGTACAGAAATTAGCGGGAGATAAATTTGTATTTAAAGTTTGTACTTCTAAATCCCCAGGCCTAGACATGCAGCCTGGTGGGTAAACAAACTGTTATGCAACAATATTCAGAAATTCAAACATACCTTAAAATGATTCTAAGTGCATTTCAAGATGATTGTTGACACTGAGGAGCCATTCTGGCTTTTTTGTTTTGTTTTGTTTTAATGAAGGCAATGTTTATAATTATTATGATTGTCTTCATCTTCCAGTTAGTTGTGTATTCAATTAGATAAATATTTTGAATTGTGGAGATCTACAAAGCCATCCTGATAATAAAATAACTGTGGTCAAAGACTCTTTTGGGTGAAAAATTGCAACCTTCAAGCAAGCTTTCTGTTCTTGAAGTATCTGAAATTGTTCTTGTAATGATACGAATATTTACAGCCAAATATTTGATAGAGTTACTAAGAATAGTTATTACGATTTCAGTAGAAGAAAAAGTTGGCTCCATTTTGACTTCTGCTGAGTGCAGAATGTTGTTTTCTGGAATAGTCTGAATTAAACTATAAGAAGGCAATATCCTGCACGGATGCAGTAACAAGCTTTAATTCTCATGTTGTAGGGATATCCTTTCTTCAGTATTTTCTTTGCCTTATCTGTTCTTGATAAGCCAAGGGAGCCATAAGAAACTGAATTTGTTAGATTAAAGCAGGCATTCAAATAATTATTTATTACCTTAAAGTTATGATGTTTCATTGCTACTGAATTATAATGTGTTCTTTTTTATGATAGACTACTGGCATTGAGGCATATTATGTACAGAATGGAACAATAGGTAGGAAAATGTAATATTTTTTTCTCCTTTCAGATCTTGATTCCTACTGTTTTGAAACATCATGACTACATGAACTCCACAGGAGAGATATCTAATGTAAAAAACCAATTTTGTTAGCTAAGGATTCGTGAAAAGACAAAAATTGCTGCAGCACATTAGGTTAGGAGAAGGCATTACTAATCTAAGGACAACAACAAAAAAATATCCCAGGTGCTTATCAGCAAATTCAATTACACTAACAAAAAAAATGGCTTATAGATGCAAAGCTTAGAAGAAGTTTATAGTACTTAGATGTGGTTTTTTTGTAGTTGCCTTTTCATGGATCTTTACTTGAATTTGATGAGACAGGAGTAAAAGGAAGCATCAAGTATTCATAGGCAGACCACATATATTAAAAATAATGAAATTGCTCTGCATATAATAGCTTACCGAGCAGATTGTAGCAGCATGAGCTCTTATTAATGTGTCTGCTTGAAGTTTAGGTTCCTGGCATAAGTTAAAAACAGAATATCCAGGTGATGGAAACCAGTCGTAGGTATTTGTCATTGTAGTAAACTGTTTTTCAAAGAACTATGAAGTATATAGATCTTCTGTAACATATATGTGCTACCAGTTACTTCAAACTGATTTTGGATACAATTTTTGACTCTTCTTTAAGCTAACTATTGATTTACATTATGTGTTAACAGAAAGCCAAATTTTAGGGATGGCAGGCAAAAAATAGGGGAAGTTTACATTTTGGGAATTGTGCTACTAGTTTGTATACAATTGAGTTAATTTCTAGCCTGCTGAGGCAACAATGGCTCTTGGTGTCATTTAATTTTTCATCTTGGGAAAGCTAGTTTCTAAAAGGATACCAGAATTATAGAGTAGAAAAGAATAAACCTGTTATATAAGAGGATGAAATGGATATCTGAGAGAGAGAGGGAAGAAGGAAGGAGAAAGGAAGGAAGGAAGGAAGGAAGGAAGAAGGAAGGAAGGAAGAAAGGAAGGAATTTGAAAAGAAGGGAGGGAGGGAATGAGGAAGGGATGCAGTGAAGGAGTGAAGGAGGAAGGAAGAGAGAGAGGGAAGGAGGGATGAAGGGAGGAAAGGAGGGAGAAAAATCCAGCAGAAGACTGAAAAGATGAATAGAGCACTCTGTATTTCTCACTAATGCACAATAAATGCACCCTCATCTGGGGCTCATTTCTTTAACATGCTGTTTTTTCTTTTCTTTTAGATCCCTTCTACCATTATGGACAATAAACTTATTCCTGTAACCAATAAAAATGAATTTTTCTACACAGCCTGATCCTCACCAAGGCAGGTGACACATATCCTGACAGCAGCATCAGTTTAGAGAACTCATGTTTATATGTGAGAAAAAAAGACAGGGAGAGCTGGAGCACCTCTCCTATGAGGACAGACTGAGGGAGTTGGGACTATTCAGTCTGGAGAAGAGAAGGCTCCAAGGAGACCTTATTGTGGCCTTCCAGTATCTGAAGGGGGCCTATAAGAAAGCTGGTGAGGGACTTTTTAGAGTGTCAGGTAATGATAGGACCAGGGGGAATAGAATAAAACTAGAAATGGGTAGATTCAGATTGGATGTTAGGAAGAAATTCTTCCCTATGAGAGTGGTGAGACACTGGAACAGGTTGCCCAGGGAGGTGGTGGAAGCCCAATCCCTGGAGGTTTTTAAGGCCAGGCTGGATGTGGTGCTGAGCTACCTGATCTAGTGTGAGGTGTCCCTGCCCATGGCAGGGAGGTTGTCACTAGATGATCCTTGAAGTCCTTTCCAACCCTAACAATTCTATGGTTCTATGATTCTGTGATTCTAAACTACAGCACAGGAAGTTCAAACTCAACAGAAGGAAGAACTTCTTTGCTGTAAGGGTCACAGAACACTGGAACAGCCTCCCCAGAGAGGTTGTGGAATCTACTTTGCTGGAGATTTTCAAGAGCTGTTTGGATGTTTTTCTGTGTGACCTGTGCTTGATTATGTGGTCCTCCTCTGACAAGGGAGTTGGACTTGAAGATCTCCAGAGGTCTCTTCCAACCCCTAACATCTTGTGAGCCTGTGAAATGAGATTGTTTAGCCTAGAGAAAAGTAGATTGAGGGGAGACCTCATTTGTCTCTACAACAACCTGAAAAGAAGTTGTAACAGTCTCCTCTCCCAAGTAACAAGCAGTAGGACAAGAGAAAACAGCCTGAAAATGTTCAACTGGATATTAGGGGGAAAAAAGTTTCCTGACAGGATTTTCAAGTATTGCAAGAATATGCCCAGGGAAGTAGTAGTCGCCATTCCTGAAGGCGCTTAAAAGACTTGTAGATGTGATACCTAGGGACATGCTTTAGTGATAGACTGCAGTGTCAGGTTTCCAGTTGAATTTGATGATATTAACGATCTTTTCCAACTGTGGTAGGTTGAGAGAGGGCTTAGCTCTCCCTCCTCCACAGAGTAAGAAACCACAGCTAACTCAGTCGAAGAGCAAAAGCTATATATTTACAAGCATATATGGAAAGCAGGTTATATATAACACAATATATATACAGGTATTTACAATATATATACACAGAAATACACAGCAAAGACAAATAACACAACAAAAATCCCTCCCTCAGGGAGGGATCCCCTCTTTGGAACCCCCTCTCTCCCCCCTTACCTCCCTTTTTCCCCAAAAAGGGGTTAGAGAGAGAGAAAGGCAAGTTACTAAGGAAAAAAGTTGTTAGCAAGCTTCAAAAGCCCATGCAGGATTAGTGTTTGCTTATCTGAAGGCCAAGTCCAGCAGTTCGCAGAAGAAGCAGGCAGGGAGAACAGGCTGAAACACCAAACTCCCCCAACTCCCAAACCGAACTGAACTGAGGAAAAAATTTTCCAACCGCTTCACAATCTAAAGCTGAATTTTTGTTTATCAACCAATGAAATTCGTTTAGAATATCAGAATGTTTTGGTTCTAGTACCAAAAACATTAGCCAGTGTGTTCCAGCAGTGTTTGTTCTTAAAGGCACAGCCTCAAACGACCACAGTCCACCCCTTTCTAAACAATTTCATTGGCTGTTCATACTGTCCATCCAATCCAGAACAATATTTACAGTTCGTAAGTTAAGTTCATCGTCCATTCCGGCTATACTCAGATGTAGATGATTCAGAAGTCCAAGAAAATCCAAAATCAAGAAAATGGAAAACAGTTTGTCTCTCCGCAGACGAAGCGAAGAAAAAGGGAAACAGGGACTCAGGGACTCTCAGTTGACTCAGGGCTCTCAGGGTTCTCAGGGTTCGTGCACCGTGGATTCCTCAGGGACTCTTTCCTTTGGACGCGCTGTAGCTGTACAACATTCTGAAATTAAACTCTCTCAGCTAAAGTTAAATCTCTTTGTGGAATACACTGAATTTCACCATTCTCTTGCATTACCCAATAAGTGTGACCCGGACCTTCTGCTGAAACCACCCCTCGGACAGGTTTAGCCTCTCCTGAGGACGAAAATACCCAAACAGTTTTACCTAACAGATTCTTTTCCCTAACAACAGGAACTCTATCACCTTCTACTTTCTGTAGCAGATCAGAATGTGCAGGTCCAGCTCGGTTCACTGAACCTCTACTGTTCACCAGCCAGGTTGCTTGTGCTAAATGTTTCTCCCAGTTTTTCAAAGATCCACCTCCCATGGCTTTGAGAGTGGTCTTCAACAAACCGTTGTAGCGTTCAATCTTCCCTGCAGCCGGTGCATAGTAAGGAATATGGAAAATCCACTCAATACCGTGCTCTTTTGCCCAGCTCTTTACAAGGTTGTTCTTGAAGTGAGTTCCGTTGTCTGACTCAATCCTCTCTGGAGTTCCGTGTCTCCACAGGATCTGTCTCTCCAGACCGAGAATGGTGTTGCGTGCAGTTGCATGTGGGACTGCGTAAGTTTCCAGCCATCCAGTGTTTGCCTCTACCATAGTAAGCACGTACTGCTTACCAGAACGAGAACGTGGTAGAGTGATATAGTCAATCTGCCAAGCTTCACCATACCTGTATTTGGACCATCTGTCACCATACCACAAGGGCTTAATTCTCTTTGCCTGCTTAATAGCAGCACAAATGTCACAGTCATGGATGACTTGTGTGATGGCATCCATGGAAATGTCTATGGATCTGTCACGAGCCCACTGGTAGTTTGCATCTCTGCCTTGATGTCCTGATGAATCATGAGCCCACCGAGCTAAGAATATCTCACCTCGGTGTTTCCAGTCGAGATCAAGTTCAGAGTCCTTGTCTACTTGAGAAACTCTTGCAGCTAGATCTGCCTGATGGTTGTGCTGCTGTTCCTCAGTAGCTTTGCTCTTGGGAATGTGAGCATCAATGTGTCTCACTTTCACTGGAATTCTCTCGATTCGATCAGCAATGTCTTGCCACAGTTCAGCTGCCCAGATGGGTTTTCCTTTCCTCTGCCAGCCATTCTTTTTCCAGTTCTTTAGCCAACCCCATAGAGCATTGGCTACCATCCATGAGTCGGTGTAGAGATAAAGCTTTGGCCATCTCTCACGTTCAGCCACGTCGAGAGCTAGCTGGACAGCTTTTACCTCTGCAAACTGACTGGACTCTCCTTCTCCATCCTTCGCCTCTGCAACTCGGCGTGTTGGACTCCACACGGCAGACTTCCACCTTCGCTTGTTCCCGACGAGACAACAGGAACCGTCTGTGAACAAAGCATATTTCTTTTCATCATCAGAAAGGTCATTGTAAGGAGGAGCTTCCTCAGCACGAGTTACTCTCTCCTCTGGAGGTTTAGCACAGTTGGTATCTTCAGGCCAACTTGAGATCACCTCCACCAGACCAGGTCTTTCAAGATTTCCCATTCGAGCTCTCTGTGTTATCAGGGCCATCCACTTAGACCAGGTGGAATCTGTGGCATGATGTGGTGTGGAACCTTTGCCTTTGAACATCCAATTCAAAACTGGCAATCTGGGAGCTAAGAGAAGTTGTGACTCAGTTCCAATTACTTCAGAAGCTGCTTTCACTCCTTCATAGGCAGCTAGAATCTCTTTCTCTGTTGGAGTGTAATTAGCCTCTGAACCTCTGTAACCTCGACTCCAGAAACCAAGAGGTCGTCCACGTGTCTCACCTGGAGCTTTTTGCCACAAGCACCAGGTTGGACCATTGTCACCTGCAGCCGTGTACAAAATGTTCTTAATGTCTGGACCATCTCGCACAGGTCCCAGACCCACTGCTTGGACTACTTCTTGCTTTATCTGGTCAAAGGCTGCTTGTTGTTCAGGTCCCCAGTGGAAACTGTTCCTCTTTCGAGTCACATCATACAGAGGTTTCACAATCTGACTGTATCCAGGAATGTGTAGTCTCCAAAATCCCACTATCCCCAAGAAACGTAGAGTTTCTTGCTTGTTCGTGGGATTTGCCATGGTAGAGACTCTATTTACCACATCCACTGGAATGTGTCGGCGTCCATCCTGCCACTGCACTCCCAGAAACTGGATCTCTGTGGTAGGACCTTTCACTTTGTCTCTCTTGATGGCAAAACCTGCATTCAGGAGAATGTCCATGATTTTGTTACCTTTCTCGAAGACTTCCTCAGCAGTTTTACCCCAGACGATGATATCATCGATGAACTGGATGTGTTCTGGAGCACCACCTTCCTCCAGAGCATCATGGATTACTGCATGACAGATGCTGGAGCTGTGGATCCAGCCCATTGGCAGTCTGTTGAAAGTGTACTGGATTCCTCTCCAGGTGAAAGCAAACTGAGGCCTACATTCCTCTGCTATGGGAATAGAGAAGAAGGCATTAGCAATGTCTATGGTAGCATACCATTTGGCCTCTTTGGATTCCAGCTCATACTGGAGTTCCATCATGTCTGGTACTGCTGCACTCATAGGCGGAGTTACTTCATTCAGGGCTCAGTAGTCCACTGTCAGACGCCAGTCTCCATTCGGCTTTCGCACAGGCCACACTGGACTGTTGAAAGGTGAATGAGTTTTGCTGATGACTTTCTGACTCTCCAACTGACGAATCAGATTCTGAATGGGCAACAAAGAGTCACGGTTGGTTCTGTATTGTCTGTGATGCACAGTCCGAGAAGCAACCGGCAACTTAATGTCCTGAATCTTGTGTTGTCCCACAACTGCAGATTCATCAGAAAGCTCAGGTCTAGCAGACAGCTTCAGTTTTTGTCCATCAATTTCTACAGAAGCTACTCCAAAAGCCCATTTGTAACCTTTAGGGTCTTTGAAACGCCCTTCTCTCAGAAAATCAATTCCCAAAATACAAGGTGCATCAGGTCCGGTCACAACTGTATGCTTTTTCCATTGTTTACCAGTTAAGCTTATATTAACCTCCACTTTACTTAACTCTTGAGATCCACCAGTGACTCCCAGAATAGTTATGGACTCTGATCCCTGATAATTTGATGGCAATATGGTGCACTGAGCTCCTGTGTCAACCAAGGCCCTGTACTTCTGAAAGTGTGAAGTGCCAGGCCACTGGATGTACACATCCCAATAGATTCTGTTATCTGTATTACCCCTCTCCTCCCCCTGGCGGGAGGCAGGGCACCCCTAGTTATGGGGAACATGTCCACAGGTGCAACGAGCACACTGTGCAGTGTTAGAACTGGAGCCACTGTTGGAGCTACTAGAGTTGTCCTGGGGAACTGTAGAAGTAACAGCTACCCTTCTGGTATTGCTACCTCGGGTTCTGCCACTTTGCAGTTCTCTCAGTCTCCTGAAAAGATTAGAAGTTGGTTGACCATCCCACCTGTTCATGTTCTCACCAAACTGATCACGCAGGGTAATCCAAATAGTCCTACGTGACTGCCTTGGTGGTCTGTTTTGGTTTGATCTGTTTTGGAATGACCTCCTTGGAGGATGTCTATTCCTCACAGATGAAACCTGTACCCACCTGGAGGAAGAATTGGAATCATCTCTTTGTGCCAATTGGGAGATGGTGTTTTTAAATTCATCCTTCAGCTCTTTCATGCAATTCTCCAGTTTTCCAGACAGAGTTTCAATGGCTGAAACCAAAGAAACACGTGTCATGCTATCATCCAATTGTCTCAATTGATCAGTGAATTGGCCAACCGTAAGAGGAGCTCCACCATAATTTCTTGCTACAATTCTGCTTGCCAGAATGTTTGCATAATTGGAAGGAGCAAGCTTGATGAGCTTTTTAGTAAGACCATTTCCTACAGGAACATCATCAGGATTCAGAGATTCATGTTCACCATAGAGTACCTCTCTAACAGCAAATTCTCTCAGACGCTTGATTCCCTCATCTATGGTAGTCCAGGGCTTAGGATTCCATGGAAGATCATCTCGGGAAGGGTATCTCATGAGAACCGCCATTAGAAGGCGTATCCACAGATTAACCTTACCGAGAGCCTTGCCTAGATGTCTATCTATTCCATTATCCTTCGAGAGAGTTCCTAGCTGGGCTGCTGACTTGTCTCCAACCATTAGAGCTGGAGCACCTGTATCATAGCATCTACCAAGCCAAGCGAGAACTGGCTCCTTATCTGCTCTGAGATAGTCTTTTCTTACATTTCTAAGCTCCTCACGTGGTGAAGAGCAGTCGGTTATGTCATCTTGTTCTTGCTCCTCTGCCTCCTGTTCCTCAACTTGTGGTCCCAACAACCTCTCTGTCACTCTCTCAAGGATCCCTTTAAGCTGAGAGGCACCACCACTAGCTGCTGTCCTACCAAGAGATGCATCTCGATCCTCTGATGATCTCAATAACTCAGCTATATTTTTAAGACAGATTTTCTCTTCCTCCCCAGCAGAAGAACCTTGCTGTGCATCCCCGTCAGCTCCTGAATCAGCTTTAGTCTTACCCTTCCTTGTTGTTAAAACTGCTACTTGCTTTACTGGAGCTGTGTTTGGGTTTCCAGCTGCCTTATTATCAGAAGCTGATAAGCTTTGAGACAGATTAGTTGCTTTGGAGGACGCTTCCGCTCCTGCCATGGAAGAAGGAGGAAATGACTTTGCCTCGTTAATGGTGGCTGCCTGGGACACAGGAGCCGCCATGTTTGGGGCTACTGTAGCCCCCGGCTGCTTGCCAGAATCATCACCATTGCTATTCAGAGCTGCCTTGCCGATTGACTTTTTAGCTTTATCTTTAACTGACACAGATTCTCCATTATCATCCTCACTGGATGTTCCTGAAACAGAGCTAGGGTGGCGTTTTCGTCTCTTTGTCCTCCGTCTAATAACAAAACATGCCTTATAAACTTTTCTCTCCCGGTACAGTGTCACTAGCAAATACACATTACTTATCACCAGCAGCAGGACTACACACATCAAGAAAATCAGCTTTGGATCCCAGCCATCACTTAAAATTACCCTTTCACCGAGCGGAATCTTAAACTCTTTTATCTCAATAGGGAGTGTGCTAGATGTAACATTCCTGTACTTTTTAACATAAAAGAATTCCAGGCACTGATCATACAGAAGCCGAATCTTGTACTTAAACCACAAATATAATTTTTGCATTATATATTTACCTATCTTATCGATAATCATACCCAGGCAATACTTGTAGATCAATACACCAAAGACCGAGAAGAACAGACGCTCAAAAAGCCAAAACACCTTCATGTTTGCTCGTTCGACTTAAGCAAGCAATAAATCAAACTAATTTGTCAGCAAGCCCCGAGTTGGGCAGCCAATAAATGTGGTAGGTTGAGAGAGGGCTTAGCTCTCCCTCCTCCACAGAGTAAGAAACCACAGCTAACTCAGTCGAAGAGCAAAAGCTATATATTTACAAGCATATATGGAAAGCAGGTTATATATAACACAATATATATACAGGTATTTACAATATATATACACAGAAATACACAGCAAAGACAAATAACACAACAAAAATCCCTCCCTCAGGGAGGGATCCCCTCTTTGGAACCCCCTCTCTCCCCCCTTACCTCCCTTTTTCCCCAAAAAGGGGTTAGAGAGAGAGAAAGGCAAGTTACTAAGGAAAAAAAGTTGTTAGCAAGCTTCAAAAGCCCATGCAGGATTAGTGTTTGCTTATCTGAAGGCCAAGTCCAGCAGTTCGCAGAAGAAGCAGGCAGGGAGAACAGGCTGAAACACCAAACTCCCCCAACTCCCAAACCGAACTGAACTGAGGAAAAAATTTTCCAACCGCTTCACAATCTAAAGCTGAATTTTTGTTTATCAACCAATGAAATTCGTTTAGAATATCAGAATGTTTTGGTTCTAGTACCAAAAACATTAGCCAGTGTGTTCCAGCAGTGTTTGTTCTTAAAGGCACAGCCTCAAACGACCACACCAACCTAACTGATTCTGTGATTCTATAATAGTGTTTATAAACACCTGAGAGCAAGGTGCAAAGAGAAAGACAGAAGCAGGTTTATTTTCAGTGCTGCCCAGTGACAAGACCAGAGACAATGAACACAATTGCCTATGTACCAAGCACTGGTCAGGCCACATGTTGCGTACTGTGTCCCTCAGTTCTGGGCCCTCAGTTTAGGAAAGATGTTGACTTGCTGGAACATGTCCAGAGAAGGACAACAAAGCTGGTGAGGGCACAAGCCCTGTGAGGAGAGGCTGAGGGAGCTAAGGGTGTTTAGCCTGGAGGAGAGGAGGCTCAGGGGAGACCTTATTGCTCTCTACAGCTACCTGAAGGGAGGTTGTTGACAGCTGGGGGTTGGTCTCTTCTCCCAGGCAACCAGCATCAGAACAAGAGGACACAGTCTCAAGCTGCACCAGGGGAGGTTTAGGCTTGCGGTGAGGAGAAAGTTTTTCACAGTGAGAGTTGCTAGCCATTGGAATGTGCTGCCCAGGGAGGTGGGCAGGTCAGGTCAGCCTCATTGAATAGGAACCTTTGACTGGACCTCAAGAACAAAAGGAGAGTCTATGGCCTTTGGAGGAGGAGACAGGTCTTTCATCAGGACTGTAAAAATGTAGTGAAGCTATTCAGGGAGAAATTAGGAGAACCAAAACACAGCTAGAGCTCAACCTAGCTACAGCCATTAAGGATAATAAAAAATATTCATTAACAACATATAAATTCATTAACAACAAAAGGAGCACTAGGGAAAATCTCCATCCTTTATGGGTTGCAGAGGGGAACATAGCAATTAAGGATGAGGAGAAGGCTGAGGTGCTCAATGCCTACTTTGCCTCAGTTTTTAACACTGGGTCCAGCAGTTCCCTGGACACCCAGCTTCATGAACTAGGAGGCAGGGAGGGGAATCAGAATAAGGTCATCACAATAAATGAAGAAGTGGTCAGTGATCTGCTATGCTGCTTAGATGCACACAAGTCTATGGGGCCAGATGAGCTACACCCAAGGGTGCTGAGAGAGTTGGCAGATGTGCTCCCCAGGCCACTTTCCATTATTTACCTAAAGTGCTGGCTAACTGGGGAGGTCCCAATGGACTGGAAGGTTACAAATGTAACACCTGTCTATAAGAAATGAAGAAAGGAGGATCTGAGAAACTATAGACTTGACAGGGAAGGTCATCTCAAGCACTATTACATACCATATAGAGGACAACTAGAGGATCAGGCCCAGTCACTGTGGGTTTATGAAGGCCAGGTCCTGCCTGACCAACCTATCTCCTTCTATGACAGGATGACCCAACTGTTGGATGAGGGAAAGTCTGTGGATATGTCTACTTAGACTTTTGAAAAGCCTTTGGCACTGTTTCCTACAGAATTCTCATGGACAAACTGGCTGCTTGTGGCTTGGATGAGCACACACTCTGCTGGATAAAGCACTTAGATGGTGTTGGGTGATAGGTTGGACTTGATGATCTCAAAGGTCTTTTCCAACCTGGTTAATTCTATCTTCTAACAGGCCCAAAGAGTGGTGGTCAATGGAGTTAAATCCAGCTGGCAGCCAGCCACAAGTGGTGTTCCTCAGGACTCAGTTTTGTGACCACTTCTGTTTAACATCTTTATTGATGACCTTGATGAAGACATACAATGTGTCATCAGTAAGTTCACAGATGACACCAAGTGAGGTGGGAATGTTGATCTGCACAGGGGTAGGGAGGCTCTACAGAGGGACATGGATAGATTGGATCAATGAGCCAATGTTAATGGGATGAGCTTCAGCAAGGCCAAATGCCAGGTCCTGCACTTAGGTCACAACAACCGCAAGTAACACTACAGGCTTGGGGAAGTGTGGCTGGAAATCTGTCTGGCAGAAAGGCACCTGAGGGTTCTAATAAACAAGCAACCAAATATGAGCAAGAAATGTGCCCAGATGGCCAAGAAAGCCAATGGAAACCTGGCTTGTATTAGAAAAACTGTGTCCAGCAAGAGTAGGGAGATGAAAGGATGTCACATACACATAATGCACTCTGATAAATTACCAGGAACATACCTAGTAGCAGGGCTTGATGAAGTAAATAAGTATTTTTTTTGCTGCACTGTGTAAACTGACTTGCTTTTTTGTCAATACAATTTCATATAAAAAGAAACAACCTTAAAGTAAGTAATAAAGCTGACCTAATTTTGATGCAAGAAAATCTATCACAAGGATTTATAGGGCTGCTGTATTTCAATCAACTCAGGAGCTAGCAATTTATAATCTTTTGATCTACTGAAATCAGTCTGGCACAGATCAAAACAACTAAACAAGAACTGCAGGGTACGAAAGTACTCCATGCAGAAATTAATATAATAAAGAAGACACATCATAGAGCTTTATTAAATATTGTAATAAAATCTTTGGAAAGGTGAAAGACAATTCCCAAGGTAGCACAATCTACTAGAGTAGAAGTCAACACAAACCAAATATTGATTTATATTTCAAGCTCAAAACTTTTGCATTTACAAAAATGAAAAAATATGCTAAGGTCTGGAGTTTGATGAACAGGTACCTCAAGGACCATATTTAGGATATGAGCTGTGCTCTTATGCAGTCTACTATAAATTCTTAAGCTATTCTACTATAAATTCTTAAGCTATTCATATTGTATAGTAAGGATCTAGAGCTGCATTTCTAAGGGTACATCTGAATTGTATCCAAATGACACATCTACACTGCTCAGAAAATCTCTAGATCAGACACATGCTACTACTTGAGGTACCACATTTATTATTCCAACTTAAATTAACACAGTTGCTTTTGGTGTTTTGCTTTGTTTTGTTTTGCTTTGTTTCTTTTTGTGGAACTGTTTTGTTCCTAGTGTTTGGAATGAGGGAAAGTTATTGCAAGTTTCATGGTGCTTGCAGGACAATGGGAAACATGCAAACACACTGTGTAATAAAGGACATTTGGACATGCCAAGAATGTTTCAATATTCCGTGAGCACTGAGTAATCTGGAAGGAGCCAAATTAGTTATCCATACTGCTTAATGGGTGCCATCATTGGAGTGAAGTATTACCCAAAACACAGAGTCATTAAGGTTGGGAAAGACCTCTAAGTTCATCAAGTCCAAGGAAATAGTGCAGTAACTCCCAAAGACAAAGAAGAGACAATTAATATTTATGCAACCAATATGCAACCAGTGCAGAGCAGGATCAGGGAGTGACCAAGAACAATACAGCTACTCTTTAAAGACAACCTCACACACCACAATTCCTGCTAGCATCTAAGGGAATGGCTGGGAATCAGGGTCTACATCCATATTAGAAACTTAAGCAGTGCTACAGAATGCTCTTGGAAAGACATATCTACATTATTATAGTTTCTGCAAAGCAAGTGGCCACAGAATCACAGAATGCCAGGTATTGGAAGGGACCTCCAGAGATCATCAGCTTTAGCTCCCCTGCCAAAGAAGGATCATCTAGGGCAGGCCACACAGGAACACATCCAGGTTCACTTTGAAAGTGCATCTGAACACGACCAAGCAAGGTGAACAGGAAGGCCAACAATATCCTGACCTGTATAAAGAATAACATGTCCAGAAGTAGAGCAGTGATTGCTGCTGGTGAAGCTGCACCTTGAATACTGTGTTCAGCTTTGGGCCCCTCACTAAAATAAAGATATTGAGTTGCTGGAGAATGTCCAACAAAGCAACAAAGCTGGTGAAGGGGCTAGAGAAAAAATGCTATGAATAACAACCAAGAGAACTGGGATTGTTTAATCTGGAGAAGAGAAGGCTGAGAGGAGACCTCATTGCTCTCTACAACTACCTGTAAGGAGGCTGTAGTGAGAGAGGGGTCAGTCTCTTCTAATATCGGGTGGCAGTACAAGAAGAAATGGCCTGAAATTGTGCCAGGGGAGGTTTAGAGTAGGAGAACCTTCTTTACAGAAAGGGTAGTCAGACATTGGAATAGTTTATCCAGAAAGGTAGGTGAGTCACCATCCCAGGAGGTGTTCAAGAAATGTGTGGACATAGCACTTTGGGATGTGGTTTAATGGCCAGTGTAATGCTATGTATTTCACCAAGGATTTTTTTAATTAGCAGTACCCCCAAACTGAATGTTGATTTATATGACATTTTTAACAATTCACTACATATGTTGAGACCTATTATCAGGCCTTTATTTAATCCAGTAATTAAGATTGTTAATATCAAGCTATCGTAGTTACTAAAAAGGTATGATTAACTAATAAATTCCAGCAACTTGATGCAAAATCTTTCTAACTATTTGCGTACTGTATAATGTTCAGCACTAGTCCATTATCCATGGAGGGATAATGAGCCTTTTTTCTCCCCCCCCAATATTGATATTCACTACATCAAGCACTTCTGCAATAAACTGACCATTCCAACAGTAACAAATAGATTAATTATTAAGATGATAGCATAAATCTCATTTAGGGAAACAAATTTATTATAAACCAGAAAGAAATAAATTATAGCCCAGTTCTTCACAAAAGATGGTTGTAATTTATCTCAGGTGGCAATTTAGAAAGCTTTTTTTTTTTCAGATTAGTCTATCTTTAATAAGGCAAACAATATTACACTACAAATATCAACTCAGCAGTCTCTGCCAGCTGTATGTTAAAATATGCATATATTTCTGTTTGATTACAATTTACATCACCATCTATACAAGAAACAATTATTAAATATTATCTACATATACAGACATCACACTGGAAGTTGCAAGGACATTGTATATTTTGAAGCACAAAATCACAGGTTCCCTGATTTTATCAAAGCTTACATTCTATTCAGTGTAAATGAAATATTTCCTTATTTTAGTGCTTAAAATGCAGCAGGTTTTGTTTGCTTTCTGAAATAAAGCTTTCTGTCTAAGCTACTTGATACCCCAATGAACTCAAGACAGTCTGAAAATAGGAATTTGTCCACTGTTGTGATATAGTCAAATAAAGACATATGTCTGTTGCACACATGGCTTCATGTATATTTTCCTTTTGATTGTGTTGACTGCATTCACCACATCCATCCATCTAGGACCTAAACAATTACCAACTGTTTCCATTAGGTTGAGTCAGCACAGAATACTGAAAATTTCAAGAGAGAGAGCATCAACAATAATATAAGGGCAAAATATTTTTAGGTTATATAAGGAGAGATATTTTTTTTCTCTGTCATGTGGTAGTATCTAGATTACTTTGACATCTCATTTAATAGTCATGATACCATATTCATACAATGCACGTCATTCATATAATTGCATTTTTATTTCTATTAGGAATCTGCTGTAAAATACTGAATTTTGGAGACTAGATACAAACTGAATTTTGGAGACTAGATACAAAGCTGAATGAGAAGATGCCCTATAAGGTCCAGTCCAAATGAAGGAAGAAGTGGACTACTAAGAACAGCATGTACTAGTGGAAGAAGGAATTAAATTTCTCAACCTTCAAAGTAAATTTGAATACAAAATCTAAAGGATCATCTTTTTGTATAATTCTATGACCCAGTTCTCAGCCAGATTACATTATTTCTGTGGATGCAATGAGTATTCAGCTACTTACTGGTGAACAATTCTGCTAAAATACATTTTGAGGTTACTAGGTTAGGAAAGTGTGTCCTGCAAACAGGTAGGCCAGAATTACGTCTAGTAGGGACATGTGATGCTTTGGATGGAGGATCTCCTTCTAGGTGATCAGTCTTCTTGAGCTCATAGTTATAGCAGCCACAAGCTGTCACAGTTACAAGTGTTTTCCATTAATCCTTATTGCCTCTTGGAGTGCAAAAGGTTTTATTCACACTACAATGGGCTGCAGCCCTAATAGACTTGCAATTCATCAAAGGATAAAAAGCTCTCTCAGACCTGTCACTTAGCCTGTATGAGCTGGGGTAGGGTTAATTTTATTCACAGCAGTTAACATAAGTCTGTGTTTCAGATATGTGATGAAAACCACCTTGATAATACAGCATGTTTCAGCTGTTGCTAAACAGTGCTTGCAGAGTCATTTTCTTATGCTGCTCTGCCAGCACAAGAAGCTGGGAGGGGACACAGTCAGGATAGAGGATCCCAAATAAAGATATATTCCATGCCATGTGACATCATGCTGAGAATATAAAGCTGTGGAAAGAAGGAAGGGGAGGGCATTTAGAGTGATGGTTATTTGTCTTCACAAGTAACTGGTATGTGTAATGGAGCCCTGCTTTCCTGGAGATGGCTAAACACTTGCCTGCCGATGGGAAGCAGTGAATGAATTTCTCATTTTAATTTGCTTGCCTGTGTGACATTTGTAATACCTATTAAACTGTCTTTATCTTTCCTCGTGAGTTTTCTCACTTTTACCCTTCTAATTCTCTCCCCATGACTGTTGGAGAGTGAGCAAGTGAGTGGCTATGTGGGGCTTAGTTGCTGGCTGGGGTTAAATTCCAGTGCTGTTATTTTAACTCCACCACCACACAGAGAAAACTTGGGTGCAAACCAATGACATTTACTGTGTATATTCTTATTTAAAAATTAATAAAGAAATTGTTGAATGTCCAGGAAATAAAAAGATGACAAACATACAATGTGTTTATTGAGGGCTGAGGCATATATAGGAAGGGGGTTTGTCAGTTGAAAAACTCACCATGAGTCAGCAATGTGTGTTTGCAGACCAGAAGGCAAATCATGTCCGTGTTGGGCTGTGACCAGCAGGAGAAGAGAGGTGAATCTCATTCTCTGTTCTGTTCTCATGGGAACCCAGATGGAGTACTGCATCCGTTGCTGGTGGCCTCAGCTTAAGAAGGATGTTGAACTGCTGGAGCAGGTCCAGAGGAGGGGCACAAAGATGATCAGAGGGCTGGAGCATCTTCTTTATGGAGACAGGCTATGAGAGTTAGGGCTGTTCAGCCAGAAGGCTCTGGGGAGATGTCCTAGTGGCCTTCCAGTACCTGAAGGGGGCCCACAAGAAAGCCAGGAAGGGACTTTTTGCAAGGGCTTGTTGTGACAGGACAAGAGGGAATTGATTGAAAATTGAGGAGAGCAGATTTAGACTAGACATTAGAAAGAAATTCTTTATGAATAAAGGTGGTGAGACAGTGGAGCAGGTTGCCCAGGGAGGTCATGGAAGCCCCCTCCCTGGAGGTGTCCAAGTGCAGCCTGGATGAGACCTTGAGCAGTATGGTCTAGTTGAAGGTGTTCCTGTCCATGTCAGGGGTTTGGAACTAGATGATATTTAAGGTCCCTTCTGACCCAAATCATTCTGTGAATCTCATGTATTTTAAAATAAGGGCATAACAATATCTTTCCTGTAACTTGCTACTTCTCTTTGTAAGATAACCAGGTGGTGGGGGTTTTGAATTGTGTTCATTTTTCTTTTCTTGGTTTGGGTTTTGTTAGCTTGTTTGTTTTTTATAAAGTTAGGTAATGTTAAATTTTGGAGTTCACAATCAATCTTGTCCAAATTAAAACCTTAAATCATTTATTATATATGTTACAAGCTCAAAACATTAACATTTTCTCTCTATGGACCCACTCCTGTCACTCCTCTCTACAGGCTAATAGAGATTGAGCTTCTGTTACTTTTTACAATGCTCTACCATCCGGACCAGCTGTAATGCATTATCCCTCTTTGCACTCCATTTCTTGTTCAGAGGAAATTGTAAAGTGAACTTTGAGAAGTTTCTGAAAATCTATCATTCCAGGCAGGGATTCTAGAGCTGGGTTGAATTGTAAACTTTCTATTCATATTAAACAATTTTTCCTGTAGATACACCTTGGAAAGAAAAAATAAATCTTGCTGTATAGAACATGTTATTTTATCAAGTAATATCACCAACTTACACATCAGCTGAACAAAGCCTTAAATTCTATCTCAGAAAGATTTCACTTTGTCTGATATATTAGTTGTAAAATTGTTCACTTTACATCTAGATAGCTGAACTGAATTCTTTTTTAAAAGGATGATAACAGCAAAACAAAGTCTTCTATGGACACCATACTTACACCATGACTATTAGATCACTATTGATCAGTGACCTTATTCATGTTTACCATGTACCTCTTGCATCTCCTTTGTGAGCCTCATCCATTTTAAAGGTTCTTGCTGCTCTTCTTAAAGTACATAGGAGAGAGGGCACATCGCTTTGTGATATCTTGTTGATGGTGTTCAGGATGAAGATTAAATGAAAAAGAATCTGAGGACAAATGAAAGGCCTCTGAAAATGATCTAGGTTCATGAGCTCTAAACAAATGACAAGAAGAAGGTAAAAGATGCTTCCAAATAGCAAACCCATAGCTTCCAGTCAATTACTCCTATCCACATGTAGTATTCTGAACCACAAACTGGTTCATTCCAGGAATGAGAATTTATTTTAAAATAATAAAATAAAATCTAAAGAGGATCATTGCCTGATACTTACCAGGCACTTGTTAAATTATTATGAAATATTTGCTATCTGCCAGTCATAGCTGCTATTTTCCTGCTCCTCTAGAGAACGATAGTATTCATTTTGTAACAGTAGTGAAGTTCTCATTGTATGCCTTGCTATGTCTCATCAGTGTCAGAAATATTGAGTGTGCTCCTTCCTTCTTTTTTTATTTTTTTTTTCTTATAAGAATTCTACAATACTTGTCAAGAACAATGTGACATATTGCTCCATTTTTAAATAGTTAAGTTAGCCATGCCAAATCCTACGCCCATCAAAGTGAGCTTCTCTTAAACAAGTACTTTTTACTAATAGGCATAACCAGGTCAGGTAAATTCTACAGTGGAGGGCCAATCCTTAACTTAAATATTCTGGTATTGCTCTGGTTGATATAATTGAGAGTGGCATACACATGTCATTGTGCATGGCAGAAATTTCCTTTCTTTTTAAATCTGCAGTTGGGAAAGCAAAAAAAAAATAAAAATTAATGTCAATGATATGTTCAGACAAGCACATTCAATAGAAAATATTTGGGCATTATATTCCTTAAAAAAAGGGCTGCCATTTTTATTTGTTGCTGTAGAATAATTATTTAAATTGATTCCCTGGTAGTTCATTCTTCCTCAGCTCTTCAGAGGCTAAGTTCATACATTGCAAGTTATACAAATGCTGCATTTTTGTAGTACAATTACTAAATGATGCATTCCAAATTACAGTTATAGATTGTATCCACCAACGTGCTTTATTTCTTGTTAACAAAATAGAAATGAGGATGTGAGGAACTGCATGACTGATTTCTTTGCTTTCCAGAACTCATTATACCAACTACTGCACATATGAAAATACCACACTGAAGTTATTCTGAGATCTTTTTGTTATGCATCTAAACAAGATCTAACGGTTTAGATATCAGTAAATGCAAAGTATCAGTCATAAACCACAACTTAATTTATCTTCAGATCCCAAAAGGCACAAAAGCAATTATTAGGCGGAGAACACATTTACAGACTTGTTCATTATTCAAAGTGCGTATTCCTCTTCCACAGGTTGTGCTGGCCATTTAGAATCATAGAATCATAGAATCAATAAGGTTGGAAAAGACCTCAAAGATCATCAAGTCCAACTTATTACCTAATACATAACACCTCCTGACAACTAAACCATTGGCTCCAAGTGCCTCATCCAATCCTTTCTTGAACAGTATCACAGTATGGAAGAGACCTCAAAGATCAAGTCCAACCTGCCACCACAGAGCTCATGACTAGACCATGGCACCAAGTGCCACGTCCAATCCCCTCATGAACACCTCCAGGGATGGTGACTCCACCACCTCCCTGAGCAGCCCATTCCAATGACGAATGACTCTCTCGGTGAAGAACTTTCTCCTCACCTTGAGCCTAAACTTCCCCTGGCACAGCTTGAGACTCTGTTCCCTTGTTCTGGTGCTGGTTGCTAGAGAGAAGAGACCAACCCCTTCCTGGGTACAGCCTCCCTTCAGGTAGTTGTAGACAGCAATGAGGTCACCCCTGAGCCTTCCCTTCTCCAGGCTAAACAATCCCAGCTCCCTCATAGGGCTTGTGCTCAAGGCCTCTCACCAGCCTTGTTGCCCTTCTCTGGGCACGTTCAAGTGTCTTGATGTCCTTCTTAAACTGAGGGGCCCAGAAATGGACACAGTGCTCAAGGTGTGGCCTAACCAATGCAGAGTACAGGGGCACAATGACTTCCCTGCTCCTGCTGGCCACACTATTCCTAATGCAGGCCAGGATGCCGTTGGCCTTCTTGGTCACCTGGGCACACTGCTGGCTCATGTTTAGGCAGCTGTCAATCAGCACCCCCCGGTCCCTCTCTGTTTGGGGGCTCTCCAGCCACTCTGACCCCAGCCTGTAGCTCTGCATGGGGTTGCCGTGGCCAACGTGCAGCACCCGGCACTTGGACTTTTTGTTGTGTAAGGGAAGGCCAGTGGCTTTCTCTTAAAGCCACATTTTGCTGAAACTCTAATAAAGAGAATATTTCTGCTTTTGTTTCTTTCAATGTTTTCTACACCAGTACAGCATTTTTTTTCACTGTCAGTTAACAAAAGAGAATTCAAAAAAAGCTTTGAGATACCAAAACTGACACTAGTGGGCACTCTTAATCCACTCTTAATCCATGCAATTCTGGAAAAGATTCTTCAGAAAAAAAAAAAAAAAGATATAAAAAGTTCTCATAATACAAAGAGAAAAAAAATAGGATCACATCAAAAACATTGCAGTAGGCAAATACTGAACAGCAATATATTGCTAAGAATTAAAAGCCAGAAATACGAACAAGTGAGATGGTAGCATGTCTATAATTTCCTTCATAACAGTTCATTATACAAATGTCAAAGTGAATATTTTTATCTCCTCTTTTAGATGCTATTTGTATACCAGTGTCAGAGGAATACCAAAATATTGAGGGTAGTCAGCAACCTGATAACTTTTTGAGACATGAATGAGAAAAAAAGACATTATAACGAGCTACACTGGAACTTTTCCTTCTGTTTGCTGACATACTTACCCAGAGTAGGATGATTCCATGGCCTTGTAAAACACAAGATTGGCCTCTGAGTATGTGAGACCCTGAGTGCTGGGCTTGCCTCAAACACTGCTACTGAAGGGTGGGTGTGCACACAGCACTCCGCAGCCCTGGCGGTGCTGCCTTAGTTCACACATGCTGCGCTGGGGGAAAACCAGGGGACTTGTGGTGAAGCAGCAGAGAGCAGGGGGACAAAGGAAACTGCTTGGCTTGGTTTGACCCAGGGACTGACATTAAAATGGCTTTAATGATACAGCAAAACTAATAGCTAGGTTAACTTAGGGATTGACATCAAAATGGGTTTAATGATACAGAAAAACTAATAATTAACACTCATGCCAATGTAAGGGATATGAATTTCTATTCAAACCAGTGGTCACAATGAACAGGAAAGCAGTCCTGGGTGGGGAAAGTGGGGAAAAGGGGAGAAAAGCTGAGAAACCTGGGGGGGTGCTGCTTGGCTTGGAGAATAGAAGGTTTGAGGGAATGTCATCCAAGTCTGTAAATATCTGATGGATGAGTACAAAGACGACAGAACCAGACTCTTCTGTGGAGCCTAGTTACAGAACCAGAAGCAACAGGCACAAACTGAAACACAGAAGGCTCTGCCCAAATATCAGGAAACATTTTTCTACTGTGAGGAAAACTAAGCAGTTGTTCAGGTTTCCTGGAGAGTATTTTTGATTCTTCATCCTTGGAGATATTAAGAAGTTGTCCGGGCAAATAACTCTAAATGACCCTATCTGAGCAGCAGTGTTGAAAAAGACCTCCAGAGACCCCTTTCAACCCCAACCATTCTGCAGTTCTGTGATTCACATAATTACTGAACATAATGGAGGTGCAATACCTAATTCATGTGTTTTGCAAAGAAGTCACCACTACTTCTATTAATGAGGGACATATACTACAGAGGAGACTTTCAATGAAGGCAGTATTGTAACTGAACATGCAAATATAGTGGCATAAATGTTATGCTTTTTTCTGGAGACAAGAATAATCCCATTGCATCTCTTCAACTTATTTTTACATATATATATATATATGTTACACTAGAAAATTAGTTTTGCATTGGCATTTGTTTGATATCTTGCAACTGGAACATTGTCATGATTAACTGATCAAAAATATCACAATAAAATAAAATAAAATAATAATCTCTTCTCTTTTATACCAAGGGAATTTGAACTGGTGTAAAATAGATTACATTATGTAAATGAACTGCTGTGCAAATAGTCCTGCCTAATTAAATTTGTAACTATAAACTATAATTGTTTAAACAAATACATCTATCCTACTTTTATTGGGTGGTGACTATAAATTAACATTGCTGAAATTCACATCTAACACATATGTGAAAATTGTATAACTTGATACAATGTAGCTTTTTTTGCCCTCCCCAGATTCTTGAACATGTCCAGAGAAGGGCAACAAGGCTGGTGAGAGGCCTCGAGCACAAGCCCTGTGAGGAGAAGCTGAGGGAACTGGGATTGTTTAGCCTGGAGAAAAGGAGGCTCAGGGGCGACCTTATTGCTGTCTACCTGAAGGGTGGTTGTAACCAGGAGGGGGTTGGTCTCTTCTCCCAGGCAACCAGCACCAGAACAAGGGGACACAGTCTCAAGCTGCGCCAGGGCAAGTTTAGGCTGGAGGTGAGGAGAAAGTTCTTCACAGAGAGCGTTGTTATGCATTGGAATGTGCTGCCCAGGGAGGTGGTGGAGTCACCATCCCTGGAGGTGTTCAAGAGGGGATTGGACATGGCACTTGTTGGCATGGTTTAGTAGTCATGAGGTCTTGGGTGACAGGTTGGACTCGATGATCTTTGAGGTCTCTTCCAACCTTATTATTCTATGATTATTTTTCATAGAGTAAAAATTCCTTGACAGTCATCTGGAAAGACCTTGCTGACATTTATGTTACAATTTTTGGGAAAAGGCAATTGGTCAGAATTAAATTAGATCAGTAAGTAAACAGTTACATTTCCTTAAAAACCTATTAACCTCTTTCTTACAGTGTAACCCAAAGCAATAGTACCTTCTTAAATAAATATTAAAAGGTATCCTAAACACTGCATTGCACCAGCTACTAGGAAGAAGATTAACTCCCAGCTGTTACCATGACAAAAGGCTTTTATGTATACTGGAAAGAAGTTAGAATTTATATATTCTTCATTGTTTCTAATAAAGAACTTATTTTGTAGTAACTTCAAATTCCAATTTCTTCCATGGTAAATAAGTGGACAAGAAAATAATGCATTAATCAAGATATTTCCATGTTGGCTTTTTTTGCAACTGCACTCTTGTTATGTACTGCTCCTCCATTTACCTTCTGATTTGATTCTTAGGTACTTGGGATCCTACAGGGCTAACTGCTGAGATTGTTTTGCAGTGCAGAAATCCACATCAAATTTTAAACTACAACTATCTGAATTCCTTTTTCCCTTGCAAACAACAGAAGTAGGTCCCAACATACGATGCTTGAACTCTGAATCATTCTAGTTGTAGTAGACTAGACATATGTGATAAGTGAGTCTCTGAGAACACTGCCCTGCTAAAGCATTATGCAAGAGAAATAAGAAGACTGTTCTTAAACTCATAAAAAATATTCTTCTCTACTGAGATCAACCTTTTCTGTCAGCATAAATAGAAATTTAAAAATGTATTAATTAGCATATCATTCAGAAACTATGCTTTTTTTGTAACGAAAGACTTTAGCTATCTCACCAAATATTCTCACTGCCTAAAATGATGCATTAGTTTTGGGGTTGTTTTATATTGAGCTTTGCAATACACCTATGAATTAATCTTTTGCATACAGGAATCAAGGAGAACCAGCTACAGAAATAAATCTTGTCCTGTTGCCTGGCATCTTGGACAACTCTGTGCCTCCCAGGATATCTGTCCTTATTTCCATCCTCTGCAGGCCTCCTTTTTTTTGTGTTGGAGAGTGTCCAGGAGCACCTTTTTCATCCGTGCATGCTACTTGGTGTTTTACCTGCCTTCCTCTTTGCTGGGTGTTGTAGTTAAAACTTTTCCTGGACTCCAAAAGCCCAAATGGAACAGATTTAGATGTCATCCTCTCTCCCTTTATTCCCGGTAGGGTAAAAGCAAGAGAAAAGAGAGGTAAAAATAATGAAATAAATGGTCCGGAATCCATCTGGAAGTAAAAAAGGTAAGTTTAACAAAATATATAAAGCATTTCAGTAACAGGGAAAGTTACAAAGGTATAAGAAAAAAGGTAAATAGGAAAGAAAAAAAAAAAAAAGAAGAAGAAAAAAAAAACAAAACCCCACAAAACCAGGCCCAGCTGGCATTGGACTCCCTTGATATAAAATGTGTATTCTCTTTGGATGCAGTAACGCATGGAGGCAAGCCATGTGGTAACTCAGGAAGCAGGGGCGCAGAGATATCTGTCAAGCAGGCAAAGCAGGAGCAAGAGAAGGAGGCAAGAAGATGGATCCCCTTAAACAGGCTTTCTGGACAGGAAGGTAGAGTAGAATAGATCTTAACCTCAGGGACCTCGAGGGGTATTCCAGGTGAGGCCAATCAGGGCAATTAAAGCCTGTTAGTGCATTAACTTACTTCATTACAGCCCCACATTGCAGAGGGCAAATAAGTTTTTGTTAAATGTCATGACACCTCTGTACTGTTGACTGCAACAATTAAAAATGGAAGCAGTCAGAAATTGCCAGAGGGGATGGACTTTAATTCCAAGGTAATACTTAATGCCTCACAAAATAGGGCATGCTCAGCAGATTGTACAAAATTACTTTGTATCTTTAATGATGCAGCCAGTAACACTAAGCTGAATTGCTTTGTTCTGTTTTCAGTGCTTTGTGTTTGTCTTCCCTGTTGCAAGCAACTTCGACCATAACTACTACTTCTATATTTATTATTATGGTGAACAAGAGGAAAATAAAATGAGAGGAAGTAAAAAAATAAAAGCTATAGTGGAAGGAGGTTTGCATATAAAATTCGCAGCATTATCTGAATTTGAGGTTTTCTGAAGTTTCTGGTCTCTGACACCATTCATGCATAGCACGTCAGCAGTACAGTGTAGTGAGTTGTACTACAAAACTACCTGACTTTACCCAATTGTAAAGTTTTGTTCATTTCCCCCCCCCCCCTTAATTTTAAAATTGTTTACACCTTTATTGTGTGACTTTTGCTGCATATAAATAAATAAATAAATAAATAAGGCAACATCCTATAGCAGCACGGGAGACAGGACATAACCTTTATAACACATCTTAAAATAATTGTCAAAATGGTCTTTCTTTCCTTTAAGGTTTGTGATCAGGGTGCAGCTCTTGTAGATGAAACTTCCATGTATAACGATATGGTTATGAAAACTGTCTTAGTCTGATTTCATTCCTCTTTGGAAATCCCCATAATCAAATCACAGTATGGAACTGAGCTGTCCAGAGCAGCTGAGCAGACAGTAGGTCAGTGACAGGTGGAAATACTTTCCTTTCAGCAGACTCCTGCAGAATCAATAAGGTTGGAAAAGACCTCAAAGATCATCAAGTCCAACCTGTCACCCAACACCTCATGACTACTAAACCATGCCACCAAGTGCCACGTCCAATCCGCTCTTGAACACCTCCAGGGATGGTGACTCCACCACCTCCCTGGGCAGGACATTCCAATGGCTAGCAACTCTCACTGTGAAAAAATTTCTCCTCACCGCAAGCCTAAACCTCCCCTGGTGCAGCTTGAGACTGTGTCCTCTTGTTCTGGTGCTGGTTGCCTGGGAGAAGAGACCAACCCCCTCCTGGCTACAACCTCCCTTCAGGGAGTTGTAGACAGTAATAAGGTCTCCCCTGAGCCTCCTCTTCTCCAGGCTAAACAATCCCAGCTCCCTCAGCCTCTCCTCATAGGGCTTGTGCTCAATACCTATCATCAGCCTCATTGCCCTTCTCTAGACAGGTTCAAGAGTCTCAATGTCCTTCTTAAATTGAGGCACCCCGTGTTTAAATCTCCTCACCTCCAGCCTAAACTTCCCCACCTTCTTTCAAATGCACAAGGCCATAAATGTCTGAACACTTTAACTGCTGAAGAACTTTGTATCAATTGACTGAATACTCCTATGCAGAAAAATATCTCAAAAAAATAAAAAGAGAAAAGAAAAGAAGACAGAAAAAGTGAAGTTATAAGTACTCCTTTAGAATTGGCAAACATGAGCATTTAAAAATAATTACAGAATTCCACTGAAAGGTGACTATGTGAGCCAGGGCTTGCCTCTGAGATTGTTTCTACAGCAATTACTTAATGCTCATGAAAGAAGAGTAATTACTGATAACGCTCCCTCTCCTAATCGTGTGCACACACACTGTTCTTACCAAGTTCCAGAAATAAGTGTCTTTCACAAGTTTCTTGACTACCTGCCTTAGGCTGATACATGTATTTAACTAAAGGTGATAATGAGAGTGTTGAAATGAGGATGTAAGTTTGCCAGGTGCTGTTCATTCAAGGGGTACATCCATTTGCTGTGTAAGGGGAGGGAAGGAGAGAAGGCAAAGATGTCCTGATCCAGATAAGATATCATTTGGTTGCCTTCCAGGTGTTGAAATGGGTTTTATTTTTCAAAGACTAGGATAAAGAGATAGAACTGCTGTATCCTAAACTTGAGAACTGATGACCATTCCTAAAGTGTTTAGGTTAAGAGCACAAACACACACAAAAATGGCTGCCTTGGGACTAGACTCTCTTCTGTTATTTGTCTACAACAAGTGAACAAGCCACTGTCTCCCTATAATCAATGGGGAGAAATAGCCTGCCTTAGGACAGGATTCATCTAGTCAATATTAAACAGCTCCCTTAAGATGACATTTGCCTTTAGAGTGCTGACTTTTATTTAGTGATCATATAGAGAGAACCATTAATATTTAAACATCAACAGTTCAGGTGTCTAAATCTGGTGAAAAGATTTTATCTTTGATAACATGGGAGATCTGCATCAAATGGCAAAAAACCTCTAAATTGTCATTACAGCCCTGTATTGTAGTATTGCCTTTTCTAGTTACTAGCTGTACTGGATCTGTCTGGGATGTCTGTTCATAGAAGACTGTATAGTGCTGTCTTTGGGATTTGTGATGAAAACAGTGTTGATAACATATCTATGTTTTAACTATTGCTGATCATTGCTTACACAGTGTAATTTTCACAGTCCTGACAGTGAGTAGGCTGGGTGTGCAAGACGTTGGGAAAAGATACAGCTGGGATAGCTGACCCAGTTGGCCAAAGGGGTATGGCATACCACATGTGATGTCAAGTTCAGCAATAAAATCTCAGGGGAAGAAGGAGGAAGGGGGGGGACACTCAGAGTTATGACATTTGTCTTCCCAGGTGTCTCAATCCAGAGAGGGAAAGAGACTCAGTTCTTTTGATTATTCCTGTGTTATGAAATTAGAGGCACAAACAAGGCCAAAATATCAACAACAAGGCTATCTATTGACAGAATAAAGTGGATGGATCAGAAGGAGAGAGAGGGAGAGAAAATAGAGAGAGAGAGAAGAGGAAAGGAATTATATTACCACACCCCTCTCCCCCCAAGACAGTTTGGGTCTGTGGAGATGTTGGGTCTGTGGAGGAAGGCTGCTGCAGCTTTGGTGTGGAGGAGGGGTCACCCTTGTTGGCTGTGCTGTCCTCCAACAGAGAAGGGGAGGGAGAGATCCCAAAGTCCAAGACCAAGCCCTTCTCTGAGCAGTCTCTTCAGCTCCATGAGTTGCAGCAGGCAGAACTTAGGACATTGAGAGAGGGTTCCTTCTGGTCTGCTACCTCCAGAATACATGGTGTTGTCTTTTTCTCCTATGTCTGTCCTTTTCTCTCCTGGTATTCTCTTTGTTTTTCTTCAGAGCGGCATTGCCCAGGTCTTTTCCTTCTCCTGAGCCAGTAGTTGTTCAGGTCTTCTATACAGTTTTTAGGTAGGTGTCTGGGTGGTGAATATGCATATTCCAGAGAGTATCGATAGCAGTGGCCTCTGCCCATTATTTCCAGGGCAGCTGCAGGCTGGTGAGCAACCTTTATCTATGCACCTTCCAGAGAGTCGTTATCCAGTGGCATCTGCTCAATACACATCAGATATTGTCTGGGCCAGCAGCAAAGGTGATTTTGTCTTTGTTGACTCACACCAAGAAAGACAAGATTTAGTCTCTCATACCAGGTAACTGATACATTTGTTGGAACTGTGCTTTCTTGGATTTGGCTGAACACCTGCCTGCTGATGGCAAGTAACAAATTATGTTCTTGTTTTCCTTTGCTTGGCTTCACAACTTCACTGCAGCGAGTTTGGACAAGAGGATCTCTGAGGGTCCTTTCCAACCCAATGCAATTTGTGAAACTGAATCTATTAAATGTGCACTTCTATTAAATTTCCTATATCTCAACCTATAAGTTTTCTCTCTTTTGCCCTTCTGATTCTTTACCCTGTTCTTCTAGGTGAGTGGGTGACTGAGTAGTTGGGCAGAAGCTTAGGAGGTGACTGAGGTCAGCCCACCACACTATCAGTAATCTCAGTAATGATTTTGCAATGTCACAGGACTAAGGCCCATTGGGCTCAGTTTACCTGACTTGTGAAAAAGAACATTGGCTCATTTGATTTACTCTTCCTTCTCTTTGGTGGTTTTACATGGAGAGTAGTAACAAAGATATTTTGTGCAGAGTGATATGTTTATGACTGTATCACAGTGATGTAGTGTAGTGGTGTGAGAATAGACAATGAGGAACTGAAACATCTGATAAGGACCAGGTGAGGGCACTTGTGGAGTGATCACAGAATCACAGGATTTTAGAGGTTGGAAAGGACCTCCAGAGACCATCGAGTACAATGTCTCTGCCAAAAGCAGTATCACCTAGGGTAGTCCTCACAGGAATGCATCCAGGTGTGATTTGAAAGTCTCCTCCACAATCTCTCTGGGCAGCCTGTTCCAGTGCTCTCCCACCCTCACTGTAAAGAAGTTTCTCCTTGTGTTGAGATGAAACCTTCTATGTTCAAGTTTGTATACACTGTTCCTTGTCTTACTACTGTGCTAAGACAACAATTCAGCAGTCCTCTAAAAGAGAAATGAAGACCTGGAACAGGATGAAACCTGCAAAAAATAAAATAAAACAGGATCGTAAGTGAAATAAGGACAGCATGTTGGTAGTTTCTTCTTCCTCACTCTAGGATTTGCCTGGGACTATTTTTCACATGTTTTCTAACATGCTTTTACACCTTGGTTTTTTGTTTGTTTTTGTTTTTTTTTTTTTTGTCTTTGTTTTTTTCCTATAGGTCCCCAGTTTCATGTGGCATCTAGGTTTTCTATGTGTAGTACTCTTTAACTACTGCTACTTTGCTGTCCTTACTTTTAGACTCTGCCAGTCCCTTATCTTATGACTTCATCTTGAAGCCATTGCCTGCATTTCTATACTACTGAGGTATAGAACAGCTTCCAGAGCTTTAGGGAACAAAAATTAAACTGTTTCTCATGTATGATCAAGATGAACTGCTATTTGAACAAGATTCATTTTGACAAAGTGTTTCTCTGCTATATGAGCTGTGGTTTGCACATCAGAAAGACAGAAAGGTCTTTCCAATTGTTTCTCAAAAATTATTTTTCCTCAAGTGTCAGAACAACCTTAAAAATGAAAGAAGTGTACATGTTATTGATTTGTAAAAAAGGAATGTTAAGTGTTTTTTCCTCCCTGGAGTAGCTCATAGATAGGGAAGAGATTGAAAAGACAATACCAAAGAAGGCATATGAGCACTTTAAAGGATCTTCTCTTTTGCTTGAAGAACAAAAGCTATAGCTGTTCATTTTCTGTTGGTAAACTGCTGTCATAGGTTTAGGACTACTGGACCAGTGTCCTATTGGGAAAAAAAAAAAAAAAAAGGTTTTCCAGAGTACAGGGGGCTGGATGATCCCTAGAGGGTTGGACAGGGCATTACAAAATATGTTTTTCATCCCCTCTCATTCCCCTGCAAACGTCTATATAATCTCAAGCTGCAGTTTGTTCTTTCTCTTCTTTTTTCCCCCCTTTTGCTCTGCTGCACTTTGCTTACTTTCTTGCTCCTCACTATTGTTTGGGTTTTGCTGGGAGGGAGGTAAGAAAGTCATTATGCCCTTGTACTCAGCACTGGTTAGGCCACACCTTGAGTACTGTGTCCAGTTCTGGGTCCCTCAATTTAAGAAGAACATTGAGACTCTTGAACGTGTCCAGAGAAGGGCAATGAGGCTGGGGAGAGGCCTCGAGCACAAGGCCTGTGAGGAGAGGCTGAGGGAGCTGGGGTTGTTTAGCCTGGAGAGACCTTATTGCTGCCTACAACTACCTGAAGGGAGGCTGTAGCCAGGAGTGGGTTGGTCTTTTCCAACCTTATTAATTCTATGATAAATTGATGTGGCAGGGACAGGGAGAGCTAATTTTTGTTTATCTGCACGATGTGGTCTTTAGGTTTTGTCCAGGAGGGTCTGGGCTATTGTCAAGTTATATATGTGTATGTTTATTACCTTTTATACTTAGTTTATTTTTGCATTTAGTCTACTTTTGTAATTATTATTTTCATTTAATTTCCAAAGTCTGAGTTCTCTATTACCCTGTCCTACAATCTAGACTCTAAGTGGTGCAGTTTTAAAGGGCTAAAACTTTTAATAACAGGAATTGTTGTGATTATCCTTGGCAACCTGGGAAAAGTCTAGATGTCCAATTCCTTGGCAAACTGTTAGCTTATTATGAAATATTCTATGGTTGTACTCACTGTAGAATCACAGAATAGCTTGGGGTGGAAGTTTTTATGCTCATCTAGTCCCTCTCCTCTTTAATAAGCAAGGGCATCTTTAACTAGATCAGGCTGCTCAGAGCTCTGTCTAATCTGACCATTAATATTTCCAGGGATGTGGCATTTGCCACCTTTTTGGGCAGCCTATTCCAGTACTTTGCCACCATCACTGTAAAAAAATTTCTTCTTGACATCTGGTCTAAATCTACACTCCTTTAGTTTAAAAATATTACTCCTTGTCCTGCCACAACAATCCATACTGAAAACTCTATCCCCATCTTTCTTCTAGCCCCCCTTGAAGTATTGAAAGGCCACATTAAAGTCTTCTTGGAAGGTTCTCTTCTCTATAAGAATTTTCATATCAAAATTCTTCTTCATCATGTTAACTATGTGTTTTATAAACAGCAAACCAAAACCCAAAAGCAACCCACCACACATTGTAATAAGTAGTCTTTGCTCATATAAAGACTTGTGAATATGCATGAGTAATGGCTGTGGAATTAATAACGTTTTGATATATTTTATAGTGTGTAATTAAACAGAGATAAATCACATCAAATTATCTAAAGTTGTGGGATACCTGCAAGTCATGGAGACCATCACTAGTGATACATTGTTAAATTCACATTTTAATTAGATTAGATTCACATTTTAATTATATTTTCCCTCATGAAGTAATATTTCAGTATATCTCCTTCATACTTGTACAAAGTGCCTTAGCAATATCTCTTGGCAAAGAAAATAACATGGGTCAAGGACAAATGTTTTTTAGGGATAATTTAATCACAGAACACCAAGTTGGAAGGGACCCCAAGGATCATCTGGTCCAACCTTTCTAGGTAATAGTGTAGTTGAAATGAGATGGATGGGCACCCTGTCAAGATGCAAAGTGCAAGGGAACCCCTTACTTCCCCTGGGAGATTATTCCAATTGACAGATTATCAGATTGCATCAGATTGGAAGGGACCCTTAAAAGCCATCTTGTACAACTCCCTTTCAGTGAGCAGGGACGTATCCAACTATATCAGGCTGCCCAGAGATACATTGAATCTGATCTTAAATGTCTCCGGGGATGGATCCTAAACTACATCCCCGGGCAACCTGTTCCACTATTTTACCACTCTCTTTAAGGAACTTCCTACCTATGTCCAACCTAAATCTACCCTGCTCTGGTAGATTGCCCCTCATCCTATTGCTAAAAGCCCTTCTAAACTGTCCTTCTTCAGCCTTCCTGTAGGTCCCTTTCAGATTCTGAAATGTAGCTATAAAGTCTCCCAGGAGGCTTCTCTACTCCAAGCTGAAGAGCCAAAATTCTTTCAGGAGAGGTGTTCCAGCCCTCTGATCTTTGGGTCTCTCCTCTGGACCCATCCCAACAAGACCATGTCAATCTTGTGTTGGGGGTCCCCAGAACTGGACACAGTGTTCCAGGTCAGATGTCATCAGAGCAGAGCGGCAGAATCACCTCCCTCAACCTGCTGGCCATGCTTCTTTTGATGCAGTCCAGGATGTAATTTGCCTTCTGTGATGCAAGTGCACACTGTTAGTTCACATCCAGCTTCTCATCCACCAGTATCCCCAAGAAATTTTCTGCAAGGCTTCTCTCATTTTCATCATCCTGAAGCCTCTACTGCCCTGCCTTCTTAAGATTCTCCTCAGCTCATGTATCCAGCCTGTTTAGGCCTTTCTGCATGCCATCCTGTGCTTCAGACTTACAAGATGCAGCACACAGCTTGGTATCATATGCAAATTTGCTGAGGGTGCACTCAGTCTTGATGTTGATATCATTGATGAAGACATTGAGCAGCAATGGTCCCAATAGAGACCCTTGAGGGGAACCACTTGTAATCTGTCTCTATCTGGATGTTTTGCAGTTGACCATTACCCTTTGGATATGATCATCCAAACAATTCCTTATCTACTGGACAGTCCACCCATCAAACCCATATCTCTCCAGATTAGAGAGAAGGCTGTTAATAGAGGACTGTGTCAAAAGCTTTACAAAAGTCCAGATAGGTGACATCTGTTGTTTTTCCCTTGTACTCCCTCTGTGCCAGTATAACTTCCAGGAGGATCTGTGCTATGATCTTCCCGGGCACAGAGGTGAGACTGACAGATCACTAATTTCCAGTGTCCTCTTTGTTACTGTTTTAAAAATGGGTGCAATGTTTCTCTTCTTCCAGTCTCCAGGGACTTCCCTGACTGCCATGTTGGAGGGACATCATGTTCCTCTCTTAGTTATGTGGATATGTGTAGGATTAAATACATAGAATACATAGAATGCATAGAATAAACCAGGTTGGAAGAGACCTTCAAGATCATCGCGTCCAACCCATCAACCAATCAAACACCACCCAAACAACTAACCCACGGCACCAAGAAGATGTTGGAGCAGGGAAAGAGTTCAAGGAGTTCCCTCCCTATGATGGCAGAGACAACATATGTTGAACTGACCACATCTGCCATTCTCTATCTCCCTGTACCACTGGATGGAAGGAGTACAGAAACTGGGAGCGCAGTTGAGTCTAGGAAAAAGGGAGGGGTTGAGGGAAGATGGTTTTAAAATGGGATTGTGTTTCTTATTATCCTACTCTCAGTCAGTTGGCAGTTTAAATAAAATTGATGTTGTTTCTCTAAGTTTATCTGTCTTCTGCTCATGACTGTAATTGGTGAGTGAGCCCTCCCTGTTGTTTTTCTCTGTGCTTGACCCTTTTGTTGTATTTTCTACTCCCCGTTTCCCTTCGACAGAGGGTAAAATTGAGTGTGTGGTATTTAGCTGCCAACTGGATGGGCCTAAACCATGACATGATTATAACATTAAAGCCATAACAATCAGAAGCAGCCCACCAGATTTGCCATCTAAAGTGCTAAATCCAGAAGGAAACTGCCCCTGACTAAATACAGATTGATATTTGTTCGCTCAAATGTTTTCTTATCTGGATATTGACAAATCTGATAGCTATTGAAAGAAAGAAACAACCAAACCCCAAAAGCAAATACCAAAGCACAAAGCAAAACAAAGCCAAGAGTAAAGGCGGATGGCAAATACAAGGATAAGGCTGAATTTTCTCAGTTTTCCAGCTCTAGATATTGTCTTACATACTAATATGCTCACACTGAAATGGATTCCTTTTTTGTGTTACACCATTTGGCAGTTCCTTTGAAGGGTTTACTCCTTATATCTAATTTTGATATATCTAACACCTAAATTTTGAATCTAAAATTGTTATGTTCTATATATATGTATGTAAGTTTGTGCAGATATTAATTTAGCTTAGTTTTTCTCTGTCTTGTATATTTAACTCACTATTTATTCGTAGTTTATTTAATTCCCCCTTAATTTCGTTTTGGCTAAGCAGAACAAGCTGGGTTCTTCAGTGTACACAAAACTGTCCTTAAAGGGACTGTTGATGCTAAACTACATTCATCCTGTGGTGCAGGAAAGATTGTGGTGGGTTTTTTTTCCTTTAATGTAGTCTGATTTGTAAATGTAAATGGGAGTGATGGTGTATTTCCCTCAAAAACATTTCAGATTAGACACATCCACAGATAGAAGTATTTCTCCTAAGATATGTTCTGTCATGTACCTCTGCCATGATGAACCATGGATAACCGTAACAGTGTGCATTGCTTCTGGCTACAAATAATTGTTCCTTTGACTGCTGTGTGCTGTTAACCATTCCACCACAAAGGTGGTGAAATGATTTTGAGCCACCAAGGAAGAAAGGTTAGCAGGCTCCATGAACTTGCCATTCCTCTCAGGATCCTCTTGGAATTTTAGTTAATTTGATTTAAAAATAAAAATCTCTGGTGCTTGACCCTTTCAGTGCTCTTGAGCTATTATACTGTAGCTATGACTTTTCCTGTTCACAGCTTTAGATCTTTCATTACAAACCTAAAGGCAGAATTGTGAAGTCACCCATGATAGAATAGAATAGAATAGAATAGAATAGAATAGAATAGAATAGAATAGAGCAGAATAGAATAGAGCAGAACAGAACAGGTTGGAAGAGACCTCTGAGATCATTGAGTCCAACCTATCATCCAACACTAATCAACTAAACCATGGCACCAAACACCCCATCCAGTCTCTTCCTAAACACCTCCAGTGATGGTGACTCCACCACCTCCCCGGGCAGCCTATTTTAATAGCAAATCACTCTTTCTATGAAGAACTTCTTCCTAACATCCAGCCTAAACCTTCCCTGGCACAGCTTGAGACTGTGTCCTCTTGTTCTGGTGCTGGTTGATGATTTTCACATAAGGACAATCATTTGAAATTGTACCTGAACATCTAACTGCTTTTCACTATTTCTTTGATACTACAATTTGGTGTGTTCCTTGAATATAACCACTTCCATCTTCAGCAAAATATCCAAAGATATCACAGTATCACAGTACATTGGAGGTTGGAAGGGACCTCCAGAGATCATCGGGTCCAACCCCACTACCAAAGCAGGATCACCTGGGGTAGATTGCACAGGAATGCGTATTAAGCCAAATGAGACTACTCCAAAAACTTTCCATAATTCAGATTTATTCAAGGTGAATTATTATTGAGCACGGTACTAGAATGCCTCAGAAAGTTCTTCAGCTAAAATTAGCACATTATAATTCTCTTTATTTATCTGACTTGTATATGGCTGTGAAATTCAGAAAGCAAGCACAGTTGAAACGCAGGTTGTAGAGAGGTGAGCATTGGTCTATTCTCCCTAGTAACACGTGATAGAACAAAAGGAAATAGCCTCAAGGTGCACCAGGGAAGGATTAGACTGGATATTAGAATAAACTTCTTCACTGAATGGGTTATCAAGGACTGGAACCAGCTCCCCACAGAGGTGTTTGAATCACCATCCCAGGCAGTTTTTAAAAGACTCAGAGATGTGGTGTGAAGGGACTTTTTCTTCAACCCTGTGGTAGTGAATATCTGCTCCTAGGGTAATCATTTTACCCTCATTTTATAAACAGTAAAAGCCTAAATATCAACTCTGGCACGAGAAAAACTGAGCCAGATGGGGCATCTGGATGCCTATGTATCATCAGCTATATCCTCTTGATAACATTAGAAAAAATACGCATGAGAAAGAATGAGAATGTGCACACACACAAAAGGTCTGCAGTGTATGCTCCTTTGACCATCATTCAACAAAAGCAGCCTGGAACCACCATACGGGGACATTTGCAGTCAATGAAACTGTCACAGTACAAGGTTGTCCTGATATAAGGTAACACGTAGCCAAACCCCAGGCATAAAACAGATCAAAAATTAGGTGAAAGTACCTTCTGGAAGTTAAATTTATACACAAGGTCCTCATAAACTCATAACCAGCCAAAACAAAACACCAAGTGAAGGATTTTGCCCACATACAAGGACTGGATTGTTAGGAGAAGTAGGAGAAGTCATCTGTCATGGTAGGGCCAAACAGCCCCAGCACAAACCCAGACAGACACTAAGGTGTCTAGACATGGTCCCCTTTTCCCGCCTCCTTCCTGCAGAAAACCAGGGTAACATGGGAAGAGGAACAAAGGGGACAGATTTTTCATCTGGAAAGAGGATGAGAAATTATGGAGACACAGAACCAGAGGCTTTATAATTTATTAGTGCTGCAAATCAAGTCAACTGCCTCCCTCAGAGGAGTTGAAGAGGCAGAAAGCAATTCTGTTCCTGACCCCCAGAAAAGAGAACTGCCCATATCACTTGAAAGTGCACTGATCCTGCCTGTGCTGCAGTCACTGTGGGGAACAGATTTTGAACTGCTTTCGTCAAATAGTCCGAGCATGGAGTCACAAAAGCCTGAGAGAGATCGCCACTCGCCTCAACCTAGAACCATGCTGCCTGGAACCACAAACAAAAATGGCACCGAAAACACACCAAGGGAAGATGTTCCCCCTCACCGCTCGCTTCGACCTACAAGACATGTTAAAGAGACTTTACCAATAATGCACCGATCCCACTCATGTATGGCACTGCTAGAAATAGAATGCAGAACGCAGCCTTGCCTACCATGTGACTGCATTGCCTGCAAGAGGAAATCAAATTGCCCACCACGGATTACAAAGAGCGAGGACGTCCCTCTGCAGCTGCCAGTGCTGTGAAATCCTCCACACCATGTGTTTCAAATGGGATGAGCATGCATGCAGCCCACGTGGAACCCAGTACAGCACAGCAAGAGCCCAGCTGGTGGAGAGCCTGCTGTAAACTGAGAGCTGTGCTGATCCAGAATGACTCCTCCAATTCTGCTCCTCCAGCACTGTGCAAATTTGGTCCATGAAACCACTGCAATCCTAAAAGCACAGTGCCCCTGAAATCTGATCCCAAGTCAAGCTGTGAGCTGAGCCCAGCACCTGTCTATCGTAAGCCGCAGGAAAGCCACACCACAAAAGCAGCCAGGAAAGAGGCTACAAGCCACTGCCACAGTGTAGAGGAGCCAGGAAAAATGCACAAGCATGTCTGCCACCCCAGAGTGAATCCCCAGGAAAAAGATGTGAACTGTAAGTGGGAAAATGCCTCCAGGAAACAGCTCCGGCGAGAGAAGCCATTTTGAGGCACACACCATCCACCACATGCGGGCACCTGGTGAGACACAGGAAGTGCTTCGCACTCAGATCACCCTGGGCACTGTACCATGTCCCAGCCTTCTCCTCACCTCAAGCCTAAACTTCCCCTGGCACAATCTGAGACTGTGTCCTGTTGTTCTGGTGCTGATTGCCTGGGAGAAGAGACCAACACCCTCCTGGCTACACCCACCCTTTGGGTAGTTGTAGACAGCAATAAGATCTCCTCTGAGCCTCCTCTTCTCCAGGTGAAACAATCCCAGCTCCCTCAGCCTCTCCTCACAGGGCTTGTGCTCACCAGCCTTATTGCCCTTCTCTGGATATGTTTGAGAGTCTCAATGTCTTTCTTAAATTGAAGGACCCGGAACTGAACACAGTACTCAAGGTGTGGCCTAGCCAGTGCTGAGTACGGGGGCACAATGACTTCCCTGTTCCTGCTGGCCACACTATTCCTGATACAGGCCAGGATGCCGTTGGCTTTCTTGGCCATCTGGGCACACTGCTCTTAAGAGCTGTTCCAAGTATCCACCACTTTCAGCAGCTCCAGGATTGGGGATTCCTCCAAGTGGCTACCAGGACCCATCCCAGTGCCTCGGGACCTGGGATGTGTGCCCAGGCTATGGGTTGCAGCTACCACTTCCCCCTTTGCAGGGGAGATCAACAGCAAAGTTAAGCATGCATCTGAGACACACACAAAGACCCACAGAGGACATACATAGGTGCTAAGTGAAAAAAAAAAAAAAGTATATTTTGCCCAACATGTTGACTTAAACCCTGGTTCATGTGACAAATTATCATAATGGATTGCTTTGTCCACAATCAAATTTCCTGAATAGATAGTGTCCAGAAGTTGGAAAAAGATAAATACCATAGCCAAAATAGCAAAGTGAGTTAAATGTCACAGATCTATTTCTCAGATTATTCATATTCACTTTACTGAGGACTTCAATAATTTCTAAGGTCTCTGTGGTGATTTTCTTTAAAATGTAGAATTGAATTTTAGCCTAGATTTTCTCTTCCTTGATAGTAGAAAGGAAAAATAAAAATCTCTTTAAATATTGTTCTTTTTCATCTAGGTGTTAGTGGATGGTAGCGCAAAGATACCGTAAAGGGAAAATATTTACGTAAAGCGTAAAGGGAAAATATTTACCTACTTCACAGAGTCACAGAATCAGCCAGGTTGGAAGAGACCTCCAAGATCATCAAGTCAAACTAATCACCGAACCCTGTAGAATCAACTAAGTGGCACTTAGTTGGCACTCATCCAGTCTCTTAAATGCTTCCAGGGATGTTGATCCCACCACCTCCCTGGGCAGACCATTCCAATGGGCAATTACTCCTTCTGTGAAGAATTTCTTTCTAAGATCAAGCCTAAACTTCCCCCTGCACAGCTTGAGACTGCGTCCTCTTGTTCTGGTGCTGGTTGCCCAGGAGAAGAGACCAACTCCCGCCTGGCTATAACCAGCCTATAAGGTCTCCTCTTCTCCAGGCTAAACAACCCCAGCTCCCTCAGCCCCTCCTCATAGGGTTTGTGCTCCAGACCCCTCACCAGCCTTGTTGACCTTCTCTGGACATGTTTGAGCAGCTCAACATCTTTCTTGCAGTGCACATAGTACACAGTTTAAAAGGCGACAGTGGATTTCTTGATTGTTTTGTTTTGTTTTGGCTTGCCCTTGTTGTTTGTTTTTTCTTTTATCTTCTTTAGGTACCATTTAGATAAAGAATAAAGAGTTTAGAAATTGCTGGATTTGTGTAGGCAAAAAGTCACATTGCGGTTAGGAGTGCTCTGGGACACGGAAGGAAGGATAGTGAAATTGGTGAATAAATGAAGATAGATGTAATTGGATTTTTTAAAGGTAAAATAAAACAAAGAACACAGAAGGTATTTTTCATGCTTGTAGTTATTCTCTGGAAAGCCTTGCAAGCAGGTTATAAAGTTCAAATATCTAAATACAGGCAGACTTTTCTGACAATCTGTGAACATTTGTGGCTGCTCTCATAGGAGATTCTGGCATTTTTAATATGTTCGGTATTTTTTTCATCTGCTGGCAGATGACCCAGTGTATGAATGGTAGCTCAGCATTTGCAAATAAATGTAATGAAAGGCTTTTATTTGTATTTCTCTTTTTTTAGGAATGGGGGGGGGGTGCTGATCTGGATGAAGGGAGAAAGGAATGGAAGGGAGGGTGAGATTCCTGTAATGAAGTTATAGTGTTAACGCTGAAAAGTTAAAGGTAAAATGTAACAGTTTGTCACAATTATGTTTCATATTGGCAGGTGTTCTGAACTTTCTGTTTGATAACTAGACATATAAATTTCAGTTCTTAAAGCTCTGCAGCCAATTTAAGGGCTCATTTATTTCCCTGACAGAAAGATATATATGCTGCCTGGCATAGTGGATGTCTGGGGCCAAATCCACCACTTTGTTGCTTGTGTGTCTTGTGGGAAGTAAATAGTAGCAATTTTTCAGCAGAGGCATACCGGCACAAGGTGTTTAGCAAATAAATGAGCATAAGATGACCTGTGGTGTCCTGAAATTACTAAAATTCATGAATAATAAAATGATCTATAGATTGTTAGCAGAGGGCTATAGCAAAGGCTAATTTGCAGTCACTGAAGCTTTACAGGATAATTTGTAACTTTTGAAAATTTAATGACTTCATCAGTTTTTACCTATTTTTTTAACCAATTGTCTGAAAGCCACCTTCAGCAGAGATCTTCTGTCTAGATAAAACCACAGTTGCCAATATCATCACATTATGAGTACTTAAGTGACTTTATCTGAAGAACTTTCATTCTTTCACTCCTGCAGCATGGCAGCTACCAAAAATGCATCTTTATCCTATGAAGACATAGTTTAAGTTTTGTTACACCTAGATAACATATGAAACAACAACAGCAGCAACAACAACAATAATGATAATAAACAATAGAGCAATGAAAAGGCTGGAGGAATTTGAGGGGGAAAAGTCTAGTGAGCAAATTACTGCTTCTTGGAAATGAGTGTAAGTACCCTGGAATGAAATCAAAGAAAGAGGGAAAATTAAAAGGCTCAGCATGCGATGTCATGCAAATTCTGTGGCATTCAATGAAGGCTTTGAAAATAATAGAAGGGTCACATTTCATTTTTTTAATTTTGATAAGTCACCAACCTAACCATACTGAAATAACCAAGAAAACAGGGACCAAAGCCACAGTTCCTTCACCTGAACAGCTGACCACTTACTACAGTTATTGGTTCTCCTGTTTTCAGACAGTTTGAATTCTTTACAATATATGGCATCTTCTCACTTGTTATTTCCAACATACACAACAACTGGAGACAGGTTTGCATTATTATTGAAGAAAAACTAGGGGTTATTGAAGAAAAACTAGGAGAAAGGCAATGATAAGGCACAGTCTGACCACTGAGTATGTTCATACAGCACTTCAGGAGTACCCTTACCTCTACACATTGATGCTCCCCCCCTCACTTGTATAAGGGTTACCTTAAATTGATGGTATATTGCCTGATATTATATTCTTAAGAAAGATGCCTCTATAATTGCTGAAGAAACAGTCCCACACTAGTATTTAATAGGAACCAAAAGCTTTTAATACCAAATGTAAGTATTTTCTGCTAGCACTAATACACTTTTTTTTCCAGGAAATATTTTACCATAGTCTAGAAAAGCAAAAGTAGAAAATGGGAGAATCACAGTATCACAGTATTACCAAGGTTGGAAGAGACCTCAAAGATCATCGAGTCCAACCTGTCTCAACAGACCTCATGACTAGACCATGGCAACAAGTGCCACGTCCAATCCCCTCTTGAACACCTCCAGGGACGGTGACTCCACCACCTCCCTGGGCAGCCCATTCCAATGATGAACAACTCTCTCAGTGAAGAACTTTCTCCTCACCTCGAATCTAAACTTCCCCTGGTGCAGCTTGAGACTGTGTCCCCTTGTTCTGGTGCTGGTTGCTAGAGAGAAGAGACCAACCCCTTCCTGGCTACAGCTACCTTTCAGGTAGTTGTAGAGAGCAATGAGGTCACCCCTGAGCCTCCTCTTCTCCAGGCTGAACAACCCCAGCTCCCTCAGCCTCTCCTCACAGGGCTTGTGCTCAAGGCCTCTCACCAGGCTTGCTGCCCTTCTCTGGACACGCTCAAGTGTCTCGATGTCCTTCCTAAACTGAGGGGCCCAGAACTGGAATCCTGTATTATAATAATAATAATCCACGCTGTATTATAATAATAATCCTCCACTTATCTACTTTCTTGGAAAGATATTCTTAAGGAAGCTGAATTTTGAAACTATTTTAAAAAGAAAGCTAATTAACATCATTCTGTCAGTGTAGAGAAATAGTGACATTTGGCTGATACTTGAGAAGTTCTTTAAGGGGATATTTACAATGAGAATATGAGAGAAAGAGACAGTGCAGATGCAATAGAGCAATACCTCAAAATGCAATTTAAAGAAAAAAGTAGGCAAAGTAGGTGAGGGAAATGATCAGCTAGTCTGCTTATTTTGCAATTTGGATTGCTTTTTTAGCCATTAGAATATATCTGAAGGCAAAGAGAAAGTTTAATATATTCACTTGTGCAGTCTTCCTTGGTTTTATTTTTAAAGTAGTTATTCCCTGACAATGCAGAACAAATTTGTCTTTTTAAAATGTTCTTGAGTGATGACTGAAAATTTATGACTTAAGTACTATTGTATGGAACATTTATAATGCTCTTCAAGTTGTATATTTGAGGAAAAAAGAAAAGTAAGTCATTCATTTACAGCAATAAGCTTGTGAGCTTCCTGGATGAGACTTCACATAGTGAAGTGACCTTGCTCTTTACAGAAGTTGTGCATAGTGTTTACTGTAATCAGAGCATAGGGACCATCTAATTAGTCCCATAGCTTCAGAGCTGTGCTTAAAACATTGTTCATTAAAAAGGTCAACAAAAAATGAAATATCTGGAAGCTTTTTGATTTTGGTATTATTCATTTTCAGTCAATAAGAATAATATATCCTTCTGAGGTCTCTTGGGCAGTGTCTAGGAGAGTAAATACATAAGTAAAAAATACTAGGGATCTTCCTCATGTCACCTTTACTAGTCTTCTACCAGAATATTTCTCCCCCTCAAATTAATTTTGCCTTGATCATGCTTCCCCAGAAAATAAAGCTGTCTGAACTGAAGGTAGCAGAAAAATGAAGCAAAAGTTCACTAGTATTTTCACCCTGCACTAGTTTCCATTTTTTTTTTCTCTATATCTTTTTTTGTTCTTTCATGATACAAATAGGCAGGCTGATTGTAAATTCATTAATAATTTCCTATAGCGCTCTAACTGTTTGGTAGGTTAAAAGTAGCTGTGAATGCCCCAGAAAAGATCAATCTCTTAGAGACATTGTAAGCCTGTCAGGGTGATATTAGGCAAAGACAGTGCAGCTGAAATGCCTGCAGGCTTGAATATACTACTAACACTGTGCTGGCTCTGCCTGTTTGGCAGCCAGAAGTCTGAAACTTAATGAACATATGAGTCTCTGGAAACTACCGTTTCAGACCATTCTAATCTATGACATTATTGTACTTCTCTGGTTGCATAAAGTGTTTTCTGCATTTGTAAGGCTTCTGGATAACTCTTATTCAGTCTAAAATTGCATGACAAAGTTCATATTCTCTGTAGGCAGGTAAAGACAAATTAATATTATCTACTATGAGGAAGGAGGGACTCCTGCAGCACTGAGGTTGCAGAATAAAGACATCCAATATTTTTATCATCTTACGACCGGCTCATCCAATCTCCTTATCAAGATCTAAAATAAAATAATCAGCTTAACTCTTGAAGGAAAATTAGTGCAGACTTCACTGTGGCACATCTGTGATCTAAACCACTCAATCCATTTAATCAGTCACTGAATTTATCTTGAGACTCTTCTCGAAGGGTGATTTGTTTGCTGCTTTTTTACTGAGGACCTTGGTATATGTCTCCACCAGAATTTTACCAAGGGTTTCCTCTGTATAGAATGTGCTAACTGTTTCCTTTGCACTGTACAGACTTTGCACTTAACAGCACGCTTTCTTTGCACTGCAATGTGCATGCCAGCACCACAGCTATCCCATAATAAATACAGTGTGCCTGCTCAATAACCTTCAGGTGGGGAGATGTGTGAACCTCACCAAACAGATGCATTAGACCTATTAATTCTCTGGTCTGATAATTCTAATAGCCAGCATTCAAACAAATTAATTTAATGAGTTTAGTGCAGTGAGAGCAATTTCAGCTGTTTTCACATATTTGAGTGCTATATTTCCTGGTTTCACCTTTTTAGTAAATCTCATTAAAATCACACAAACTCAGTCAACTTTTTCAAATAGCCACTCTCTGCAGAACTATAGGAAATAAGTTAAATTAATGACATACTCTGAGAACTGCTTGGCACTGCCCTTAAATTGAAATTTACCATTTTCATATCTGGTAGGACTCACTGCATCAGATCCTGAATTTCATTGTTGTTGTGCCTAAGGCTATTATAGATGTGCTTTATACACTGATTAATTTTAAAAGTCTTTTTTTATTTTTTCCCCCCTTTCTTTTTAACAGAAAGTCACTTAAAATGTTATGGTATTTCTTGACTGACTGAGTGCTAGTATTTTGTTGGGTATTTTTTGGTTTGGGTTTCTTTTTTCCCCCCCCTATCACTTAAGATTCTTGCAACTAAATGCTAAAACTATGAAAGCAAAGCAAAGTGATGAGGCTGGTGAAGGGACTGGAGGGAAAGCCTTATGAGGAGAGGCTGAAGGAGCTGAGGTGGTTTAGCCTGGAGAAGAGAGGGGTACTTATCACACTCTACAACTACCTGAAAGGAATTTGTAGTAAGGTGGCAGTCAGGCTCTTCTCCCAGGCAACTTGTGACAAGATGAAAGGGTGTGGCCTGAAGTTGTGCCAGGGAAGGCTTAGGTTGGATGTTAGGAAGCACTTCCTCATGCAAAGGGTAATTAGACACTGGAATAGACTGCCCTTGGTTGTGGTGGAGTTGCCATCCCTGGAGGTGTTTAAGGAAAGATTGGATGTGGCACCTAGTGACGTGGTCTAGTCAATGTGGTGGTGTTAGGTTGGTGTTAGGCTGGACTTGGTGATCACAGAGGTCTATTCCAGACTCAGTAATTCTGTGATTCTGTGATTAAACTTTGCAGATGAAAATTTTCACCATAGGTCCTGGGAGAATCATTCATTTTAATAAGTTAAACTAAATTATATAGGTGAAATAGGTGGTTTAGGAAGGCAGCATTTTGTGCAAGCTTCCACATATGGTATTTGTGAAAATGAAACAAAACCCTCTTATTTGCTGTGGTACAACTATCTCTGAGTGAGAATCTCAGTCTGAAGAAGTCTAAGGATTTATAAAGCAGAAGAGTTGCTGGATGCAGTAGTTAAATGATGAAATAAAAAGCTGCGTAGAGACATACCAAGATCATTACCTTTCCATCTTCTCAGACTGTTGAGAGATTCTCAAAATAAAACAAAATCAGACATATATGTTAAAATTTTCAAGATATTTAGATTTTTTTAAAACATCAGGTTGCACAGGAACATATCCAAGCAGGTTTTGAAAGTCTCCAAAGACGGAGATTCCACAGCCACCCTGGGTAGCCTGTTTCAGTTCTCTACCATTCTCAAAATAAAGATGCTTTTCCTTATATCTGGGTGAAAGTTCCTGTGTTCTAGTTTGTGCCTGTTGCCCCTTGCCCTGTCACTGAACACCACAGAAGAGGGACTGGCGCCTTCCTCTTGATATCTGCATTTTTAGATATTTATAAGCATTGTTTTAATTTATTTTAAGATTGTTATAAGTATATAAGAAATATTGTCTATCTATGCCACACCTATACTGGTGAATCTGCCAGCACTTCCCATACACAGGATCTGAAGATATATCTGCCCATGTTCTGATTTTGGTCTCACTATGTGAGATCCAGCAGTGACATTGTTGGAAGGCCAGGTAATTTTTAAATTGTGCATCACTTTATTTTTTTATCTATATTGCAGTTGCTTTCTGGTTTTGTAATAATCTCAGTGTATGCTAACACTGAAAACACAGCATTAATGTTGCAGGAAAATGTTTTGTAAATTAACTGATATGACGTTCACAACAGATACTTTAGACTGAAAATACTCTCAGTCTCACAGAATCACAGAATCACCATGGCTGGAAGTGACCTCAAAGATCATCAAGTCCAACCTGTCACCCAAGACCTCATGACTACTAAAGCATGGCACTAAGTGCCACGTCCAATCCCCTCTTGAACACCTCCAGGGATGGTAACTCCACCACCTCCCTGGAACAACTCTCTCTGTGAAGAACTTTCTCCTCACCTCCAGCCTAAACTTCCCCTGGTGCATCTTGAGACTGTGTCCTGAATCAGTGTAGCTATTTAGATGACTAATTTAGGCTAAACTCCATGTTACTTTGTGTAATATCCCACTACTACCACACTGCAAAAGGTAAGCAAGACATACTTTATTAGTTACTGCTTGAACAAATAAAAGAGTGTCAGGCACATTACATTCAAATAAAACACACTTCCATTAATTTTTCATCATTGTGTTCAATCCCTTGGATTAAAAAAAAAACACAAACTGGCAAACAAAAGCCCCAAACTTTTGATAGGTAGTGGTATAATAATGCAGTAATTAAATATTTATACTTCAATACATTGGAGGAACTCAACATTATAAAGAACTGTCTTCTTTTAAACAAATATACTGTCATTACATTACTGAAATGCAATTTCATACTTCTGATGCAGAATTTTTCATTTTGAGTTACTTTCAACTGCAAAAGGTCTTTTAACACATCTTTGGCTGCATGCCTCTATCTGCAGCAATTAATGGCCACAAACCTCAGTAACTGTGTAAAAGGTGTTTGTACCAACGCAGCAGGTATGAACAGCTTTTGTCAGAGCTGATACCTCTACTGGGAAGTCACAGTAGCTCTTGTGCTTCAGGGTTGCAGGTTTATATTTTGAGTTGTGCACAACATCTTTTGGCTGCATTCATGACTGTAGTTCATTATAATAGGTAGTCTGTACAAAAGCTGTGAAATAAACAGACCAAGAAATAAGAATAAGAGGTGGCTAAAGAGAAAGACACAGGTTTTAATTAAAATGAGAGTCACTTTGGCACTTTAATGCACTGATGTAAGAACCACAGAAAGAATCAGTCTATTTTTGTTCTGATGCTATCTGACTCCTCCTATGGTCTCAGCCACATTAATTAGGGCCTAATTCTGTCAGCTTTACTCACAGTAATTGATTCTTTACTCATTGAGTAATCTGATATCATAGAATCATAGAATCAATAAGGTTGGAAAAGACCTCAAAGATCATCAAGTCCAACCTGTCACCCAAGACCTCATGACTACTAAACCATGGCACCAAGTGCCATGTCCAATCCCCTCTTGAACACCTCCAGGGATGGTAACTCCACCACCTCCCTGGGCAGCACATTCCAATGGCTAACAACTCTCTCTGTGAAGAACTTTCTCCTCACCTCAAGCCTAAACTTCCCCTGACACAGTTTGAGATACATATCAGAAAGTTAAGAAATAAGCTGAATCTTTCAGGCATGGCAACCACTCAAACCCAGATCCCCTTCAGTACGAAATATATCTCGCTGACTTATCTCTAACCATCAAAAATGCTCTGAATACAGAACTGTGGTGGCAGTTGAAAGAGCATGCTTTGCTGGGTGGTTTACAAATTTGCTACATCACAGCAATAGCGCTCATATTGGTCTTGGACAAGATATTTGTAAATTATGTCATTCTATGTGTTACATGACTTCAAACCATACTTCATGCTGTTGAGTTGTCAGATCTGGTGGACTGGTAGAGTGCAACAGCCCCATGCCTCCAGGTACAACCAGTAGTGAGACTGTGAATGTATATCTAACAGGCATATGCACACAAAGCACAGATATACCCCACATTACACAACTGGCTACACAGATGAGCACAGACAGCAGCGTTCATCACTCATGCACTCTCCTCTGAGCTTGTGTGGATGCACCTGTGATGGGCTGATGATTCCCATGGTGGGTTCAGATGTAGCCCAGTAGCTGTCCTTCCTGCTTCCATTCCTTTAGGCTCCAGTGTGTGTGTGGAGACAAACTCTTTATCCGAAGACCTAAAAATTGGTTCTTGAATGCCATGTTCTTCCCTACACAGTTACAGCACCCAGCTTTGAAAAAATGAACCACCACCATTACCATGACCCCCCCTCCCAAAAAAAAACCAAACCAAACCAAAATCAAAAACAAAAATGAACCAACCAACCAACAACAAAAACAAATATAAAAATTCCAGGAAAAAAAGAAAAGGCATGAGTGAGGAATGCAAACTGTAAATTTCACTGAGGAACCTTGAAAAGTATAGCATACAAGTTAAAGTAGCCTTGAACAACTCAAACTTGTATTTAGCATTTATATAGTCAATAACCTCAATTGACATTGACCTTGGGAGCAAAATAGGGCAATATTTTCACTTGGGTGAACTCTTATTGGAGAGTTTCTCTAGTGTATTAGGCACAAACATGCATTCCATCAACATCAAGTGCATGCTATCTTTTCCATCAATTTTCTTTTATTTTGTGCTAACATTGTTATTGTGGTCAGTACAGGGAAAAGAATTACTTTGTTTAAGAGTTAAGTTAATCTCTGGCATAATGCTACTGAAACAACCGATTCTGATATATTTTTTTCTTTTCAGGAAGCTCTGGAAATTAATTGCAATGGTAATAAAATAGACAGCATTGCTTGATAAAAACAAACAAGCAAAAAAGAAGATAAGTTGTCATTCTTTGTAGATCATAAGATTAATTTGGTTTTCATTTTCAGGAGTAAATCTTCAGTTTGAAAGCTTCTAAGTGCAGTCTGAAATGTTATGGGTGCAATGCAACTAATAAAACACATCCTGACAAGGGGAAGGAGCATTGAAGGAATTTCCTAACATACGTGGCTTTTACTGTGTTCTAATTCAAAACAAGTGACTGACAGTAGTAATGCTGACCATCCAAACAGCCACATACATCAGCTGATAGCTCTTAAGAGAGACAAGTCAAACCAGAAGGGTGATGGCTTTTTTGTAGATTTACACTGCAACTGTGTTTACTCAGCCTGTTCTACCAGGAGTGATAGAAGTTTGTTTTGAGCCCACTGTTAGAACCTGTTTCTAGAATACATTGTAATTACAACCAGACCTTTTGATTTTGCTTAAGATTAAGATTTCATTTTGTTTCCACTTAATTCCAGAAAGAACTGTTCATGTCCACAGAAATTAGTTCTCCCACAATGCTGGTTCAGTACGCGTGGAAAATTCTAAGAACTTCTGAGTGATCTGTTTCTTTTTTTCTGAAACATGTTATCTGCCCACCAGCTTCCCTAAAGAGGAAAGAAAGAAAAAAGGAAAATAGTATTACTAAGCTTAATGGAATTAAGATAAAAATAGATGTTGATGAAGGGAAGAGAGAAGGGACATCTCTAACTGGAAAAGCTGCCCATATTTTACTCAGATTAGGTTCACTAACTCCATTTTATCTTGCACATGGAGAAGTGCAACTGACTACATTAATTTGCTTTGTGTTTACATATAAAGGTAAGCTATCACATTACAAGAAAGTGCCAGTAAAAGGAAAAGTAAAGACAGATTAATATACACTCTTTTTTTTTTTTTTGTATTTTGATGCCATGGGTTAGTTGTTTAGGTGGTGTTGGATTGGTTGATGGGTTGGATGCGATGATCTTGAAGGTCTCTTCCAACCTGGTTTATTCTATGTATTCTATGTATTCTATGTAATGATGAAAATGAAATAGAAAGGTAAAATAAACAAACAACCCCCAAACCAACAAACAAACAAACCCAAACCCAACCAACCAACCAAACCCAAAACAAACTGTGGGGAAGAGACATTACAATCTTAAAAGAGGGTCTATAGCTAGCCAGTATATACTTCTGAATCTGGCAGGGAGAAAGTCAGTATATGTAAACTTACGATAGCAAATTTGTGAAGATCACATTAATATTCCAATTGACTTTACAGATGTCCACAAATATCAGAAGATCCTTATAAGACCCAGTCTTATACCTTGAGGCCGTCTTCCCCAAAAAGCAAAATAGAATGGCATTCTTTATCTTGATCAGAATGAACTTTATGCTCACAGGAAGGTTGTCATCATGAGCTCTTTTTCCGATTTTAAGACTGATAACTGACAACTAATTTTCTTCAGCATCTTTCAATATCTCCACAAAAGTAATGAGATATCTTTGCATTTCCAAGGAAACTCTATTACAGGCTTTAGCTTAGTGTAGCTAAGTCAGAAACAATAAAAAACAGAAACATTTGTGTACTCAACTAGCAAAATAAATGTTTGGAAATTATAAGCATGGCAATTAAAAAAAAGTAATTATAACCCTTACATTAAAACAAATAACAGCAACAAAAAAACCTACTCTTGTATAATTCTCTCATTCAGGGAAGTATTGCTTTATTTTTGACCTGTGATATTTGACCAGGCAAGGTCCCTTCTGAAGAACTTTCACATTTACGATTTTTCCTTATTTCTCTCATCGTTGCTTTATGTCCAAAATATGTTATAGAATCACAGAGTCATTTTGGTTGGAAGAGAGCTTTAGGATGACCAAGCTCAGCTGTTAACCCAACACTGATAACTATGTCCCTAAGCACCACATCTACACATGATTTAAATACCTCCAGGGATGATGATTCAACCACTTCCCTGGGCATCCAGTTTCAAAGACTCACAACCCTTTCAGTGGAGAAAACTTTCATTATGTCCAACATAATTTCCCCTGGTACAACTTGAGGCTGTTTCTTCTCATGCTATCTCTTGTTACTTGGGTAAATAGACCACCCCCCACCTTTCTACATCCTCCTTTCCAGGTAGCTGCAGAGAGCAGTAAGGTCTCCCCTCAGCCCTCAGGCTAAACAACCCCAGTTGTCTGAGCTGCTTGTCATAATACTTGTAGTCTAGACTCTTAACCAGCTTTATTGCTCTTCTTTGAACATGCTCTGATGCCTCAATGTCTTTCTTGTAGTGAGGGGCCTAAAACAGAATGCAGTATTTGAGACATGGCTCTTCATTAGAGTACAGAGGCACGATCGTGTCCCTGATCCTGTTGGCTGCACTGTTTCTGTTGCAACACATGATTCTATTTGCCACCTTGGCCAACTAAGCATACTTCTGGCTGGTGTTCAGATGTCTGTTGACTAACACCCCCACATTGTTTTCTGCCAGGGATTTTTCCAGCCATTCTTTCCCAATCCTGTAGTATTTTATAGGGTTGTTGTGAGCCAGCTGCAGGACTTGGTACTCAATCTTGTTGAAACTCATACAGTTGGCCTCAACCTATCAATCTAGATCTCTCCACAACATCATACTACCCTCAAGCTGATTAACACACCCACCCGACTTGGTGTCATGTGCAAAGTTACCAAGGGAGCACTTGAGCCCTTCATCCAGATCATTGATGTTAAAGAGAACAGGATCCAGTGCTCAGCTCTGGAGAGCACCACTTGTGATGGTCCACTGTCCTGGGTTTGCTGATACAGAAGCACAGACTGCAGGCCATTAGCATTTCTGAGTCAGCCAGGACAACTGCCTCCGGCTGGCTCACAGTTGTATCCCATACCATGAATATCACACTTCTTGTGGAAGAACAAAGTTTGAGAAGGGAGCCTCCTGCTTGGGCATTCTGCTTAGGCTGTTACTCACCCTTTTCCTGCCCTTGAGGACCTCCTTTCCTGGATGTTGTGACTGCTAGTCTTTATATTTTGAGTACCTATTCTCCAAGACCTTTCTGCTTCAAAAGCCCTCTTGACTTTTTCCCTTTTTATTTAATTTCCATTCTCCTTTTATTTCTCTCCATTTACTGGTCACTAACATAACTCTGGGGAAAAGCAAGCAAACAAACAAAACAAGACAACCTCCTCAAAAAATAACCTACAAAGAAACAAAAAAACCCCAAACTAACCAACCAGCACCACCAGCCTCCCACCACAACCCCTTCACCCCAACTAGTTGTTACTATTGCCACCACATGAAGGAGGAGGGGGAAAAAAAAGGAGATAGTGGTTGCTTTTTTTTCTTTTTAATTTCCCTATTACTCATCTTCATAGTATTAGGATTTAACAGAATCTAACACTGTTTATGCAAGCAATACATAGAACAAAGTTTTTCTTTTCTAGTTCAGAAAATAAGGACAAAAACTCATTTCAAAATAGCTCAGTAGGCACCCAAAAGGTTCAGGTAAAGTCTTTACTTTCAGTTTTCAGAAGGGCTTCCAGACGCTGGGATTTCTTGTTTTCTTAGGTTATATATTGAGTCCAAGAGATTATGCTTATGTACACAACTTCTCTCTAGCCTTCATATACTTGTAAATCCTGATAGGAGCTGCAGCAATCAGTGATTTTCAGTTCTTGGGTTCTAACTCCTTAATCAGCTCAGTCATAGCAAAATCTTCTCATGCAGAGGGATGGGCTCTATCAATGAATTATCAAGGGCTCCCAGACTCATTCCAAGCCAGGAGTTCCCAATGGTTGGTAGGATCTCTCCCAGTTATTCATATTTTAGGAACATTAAAACAGCCTGTTTCAATTTTTCAGCTTCTTAGAGTAGGAAAGATTCTGTGGAGACCTTAAAAAAAATACCCTGTTTACATGTATCTGTAACCATATGGTACTAATTCTTCATTAAACTGGACTTTTCACAGTTGTCCTTTAGAAAACTGACTGAAACAGTGTGCTGTGATTTAGCTGACAAGGGATTTTTGAAGGTGGTTTTCTGATTCGGGAGGGTACAAATACAAGAGAAAATTATTCATATTAATATGACACAGAAGCCACAAAAGGCTTCTGCTCCTAAAATGCACAGTGCTTTTGGAAATTCCCATTAAAGACAGGCATTAGAAGAAGGGGAGGAGGGTTTAATATCTTGTTAAAAGAAGCTTTGGTAAAATTGAAAATTTAATCTTAAAGAGACAAAGAAAAAAGAAAGGTGTTTCAGCTGTTAATAACAATTTCCACTGAAATCACTGACATTTTAATAGTAAAATACATTTGTTTTAGAAACTCTTTATTTATTCTCATTCTTTTTTTTTTTTTTTTTCCCTCTGTCATTCTGTCCATTAAAATCTACACAATTCTCTTTTCTATATCAAACAATGTGGAAGACAGCAGTATCTGTCCAAACATTGATTCTTTATACAGAAAACATCTTGTTGGCATCACTCTGAGCATGTACAGAGCCCTGTAGAATCTGGGCAGAGCCCATAACTAGGACTGCAGAGTGCTTCCACAAACATGGTAAGAAATAAAGACATGCTGTGAAAAGCTGCAACTGCAAACTGCAAAGAATAAATGTGGCAAACAAGCTCTTGTTACTGTTGCTTCACTTACAATGTATATACATTTGTAGTACTATGAGCATATTCTTCCTCATAAAGATTTCAGTTACCTGTAGGCTTTCTGACAAAATCAAATCTCCCCAGTGAAATTAATTTTTACTAGCTCTCTATATCTATATGGCAAACTCCAGATATTTTAGCCTTTGGAGGAACTGGATGGAGATACTTTTAATTGTGTGATTTGTGGCACCCTTAAGCAGACATATAATTCAAATCTTCCCAGATAATATTTACATCTCTTCAACTAGTGCAACGGAGTATATTCTAAATCCTAAACCTGAGAAAGATAAATCTCTCTAATTCCACTCTTTGACATATAGAAAGCTATGGAAAGAAATGTAAATATTTGGTTGTATTAGATTAACACAACTTTAATTTCTTACCAAGTATATACAACAGATTATTTATTTTTTTATTATTTCTCAAATATCTGACTCTGGTTAAACTATGACAATAGAATAGAATAGAATAGAATAGAATAGAATAGAATAGAATAGAATAGAATAGAATAGACCAGGTTGGAAGAGACCTTCAAGATCATCGCATCCAACCCATCATCCAACACCATCTAATCAACTAAACCATGCAACCAAGCACAATATTAGGAAACTAAAATTGTTAGTGTTTCCGAAATTAACTCTGAGAATACTGAGCAAGAAAATACAAGTGGATTGTTTTCTATTCTTCTGCACAAATGGATGTTCTCTCTGTTGATTACTCAATAGAAGTGAAACAAAGCTACTAAGGTAGAGTACTGCAAAACTACTTATTCTGAATTAAATATCTTGGGTACACTATATAACTCTGCACAAACCTTAGGCA